>NC_136982.1:35674262-35839262 GCF_032717465.1 Coenobita brevimanus
AAAATAATTTCGTCCGAACTAAATGTTCTCAACCCTCCAACTCGAATTCTTCATGCTCCTTCTGGCACCTTGGCAAAAACCTTTCAGACAAATTTACCTCATCATCCTTCCCTCCTGTATTCTACTCTGATGGCTCTGTAGCTATTTCATCTACTGCTAAAGCAGATCTCTTTGGTCAGACCTTCTCCTCCAGTTCCGCCTTAGACGATTCCAGTGCTGTTCCTCAATCACTTCCCCCCTCTGGCTTCCTTAAGGCTGACATTAAAATCCTGTGTCACAAAAATTTTCGAGTCTGTTCTTAACAGAAAAATTTTAAAGCATCTTACCTGTCATAACCTTTCTGGTTATCAGTATGAGTTCCGTCAGGGATGCTTTACTGGCAATCATCTCACCTACCTTTACGACTCCTGGTTGTCCTCCTTGTGGGACTTTGGCGAAAGCTTTGCCACTGCACGTGACACCTCAAAGACTTTCGATCGATTCTGGCAAAAAATCTTTAATTTCCAGACTTACTTCTTACGGTTTCTATCCTATCTGTGTCTTCATCTATAGCTTCTTTCTGATCGTTCTGTAGCTGCTGTTGTAGACAGCCATTATTCTTCTCCTAGATCTATCAATAGTGGTGAGCCTCAGGGCTCTGTCCTATCACTGACTCTCTTCCCTTTATTTATCAATGAGCTTCTAAGCTGTACATCTAACCCTATCCACTCATACGCTGATGATTCCACCCTTCACCATTTCATTCGGTTCCCGCAACGTCCATCTCAGCATTTACTTCAGCAGACAAAGGATGAGGCTATAGAGTACCAAATGTCTGACTTGGCTCGTATCTGACAATGGTAAAAATAATCATGTTTTTAATGCATCAGAGACTCAGTTCTTACACCTGTCAACCCGACAAAATCTTCCACAGGAGTACCTACTGATGTTTGATAATATCCAGCTTAATCCTGCATCATCCTTAAACATACTTGGGGTGTCATTCTCTCGGGACTTATCTTGGAAAGATCATATTACAGCTCTTGTAAAATCAGCTTCCAAGAGATTAGGCGTGCTAAGCCGACTCTGTGCCTTCTTTACCCCTTGCACAGTTGTTGACTTTATACATGGGTTTTATTCTCGCCTGTGTACAGTACAACTCCCATGTGTGGGGAGGTTCCCCACAGCAGCTCTTCTCAATAGGGTGGAGTCAAAGGCTTTTTGCCTCATCAACTCTCCTCTTACTGGCTCCCTTCAACCACAGTTGCATCTTTACCTCCTTTCTATCGCTACTTCAATGGTCTCTGCACCTTAGAACTGTCTGTGTGCATCCCTCCACCTCTATGACGGGCGCTACATGCCCATCTAGCAACAAACTCTCATCCCTTTTCTGTCCAGCTCTCTGATGCAAGAGTTACTCCCAGTCCTTCATTAATTCAACAGGTCAAGTCTGGAACTGTTTCCCTCTGTCTGTATTTCATATTTCCAGTGATCTCCAGTCTTTCAGACGCAATGTGTCCAGGCATGTCAAAACGAACGGATCTTGAATTTGGCTCACTTTCGTATTGTTTTTGTGTTTTTCTTGGAAGGAACGGTTTGTGGGCCTTTGGTTCCTTCTTCTTTGCATATATACAAATATATATATATATATATATATATATATATATATATATATATATTTGGGAACTCCCTGTACTGTTGTTTGCAGATGATACTGTGTTGTTGAGTGAAGACGAAGGGGAGCTGCAAGGCTTGGTGGATGAGTTTGGGAGAGTGTGTAAGAAACGGAATCTAAAGGCGAATGTAGGGAAGAATAAAGTGATGGTCTTTGAGAGAGGTGAAGTCAGTGAATGTACAGCGAGGCTGGATGGTGAGGAATTGGAAAATGTGAGTACGTTTAAGTACTTGGGTAGTGTGATAAGTAAGGATGGAGGTTTGGAGGGTGAAGTGCTTGAAAGGGTACAGCAGGGAAGAAAGGTTGCTGGTTCTTTGAAAGCAATGATAAGAAACAGGGAAGTGAGCATGGAAGTGAAAAAGTTACTACATGACAGTATTGTGATACCAACTCTAACGTATGGAAGTGAAGCTTGGACGTTGTTGGAAGGACAAAAGTCAAGAGTGAGAGCAGTGGAAATGAGTTATTTAAGAGGAGCCTGTGGAGTCACATGGAGAGACAGGCTGACGAATGAGGATATAAAGGAGCGTTGTGGTGTGGATGTGGATGTGATAGGAAGCGTTATGAGGAACACACTGAGGTGGTTTGGCCATGTGGAGAGGATGGAGGGTGAAAGACTGACGAAGAGAGTGTATGTGAGTGAGGTGGAGGGGGGAAGAGGGAGGGGGAGGCCGAGGATGAGATGGAGGGATGGGGTGAAGAGGTATATGAGGGGGGTGCGAGTTGGAAGCAGGGTAATGAAATGGCGGGGGACAGGGCGACGTGGAGGCGATTTGTTTGTGGCCACCCCAAACGGGATTGAGGCGTCTGGCAATAGATAGATATTATATATATATGTATATATAAAATTATATAAATATAATATATGTCATATATATATATATATATATATATATATATATATATATATATTTATATATATATTTATATATATATATATTTATATATACAGTATATATAAATAAATAACACACGCACACACATATTCCTAGCTTCCCGTTCCCAGAATTAATGTCATATGCTGAATCTGATTGTTATTTCGAAAAAACTAAATTATGTAGAGTACTTAAAAGCTGCCTTCTCTCGCTTAGAAATGTCTGAGAAAAGATATATTATCTTAGGTGATTGATTCTCACATTCGACTGTGTACATACAGAAATACTTATGGAAAGTTAGTTTGAAAATATACAGGCATTTGCCCCCAGTTGGGTATCTCATCCGGTGGGTCTCATAGAAAGCGCATAGGCCTACATTTTATGAACTTAGGCTTAACGGCATACGTAAGGTATTACTTGCATCATTAGTGAATCATAATGTTCTCTGGATAACCTAGTTTGGTTTTATGAGCCGGCTGGTCTCTGACGTTGCATACCTTGCCAGTTTGTTGTTGTTTTACCTAAGACCTGGAGTATCTGTGACCGTTTCTCATTTCAACCCATCACAATAATTCTGATAACCTCAGAGATGATTTTGAAAAATGAATGCATCCAGTTTTTTTTTTTTTTTTTTTTTTTTTTGTGTGTGTGTGTGTGTGTCCGACTCTGGGCGTAGGCTTCACAGCCTGCTCTCAAGGCCCAGCAGTCCCCCTACATACCAACACCTCTACATGTCACCACTTCGGTGCTAACACTTACCGTCCATATTGAATACATGCTAGGGCTGTCTCATACAGGACTGGCATATTGGTATTTAGCGGGGGTATTTTTACGACATGTCAGCGGGTCTTCTGGTAGATCAGTAAAGCCTGATTCAGTGATATTCAAATCCTTAAACTGTTCCCTGCCCCAGCCGGGATTCGAACCTGGGTCCGTTAGGACTGCAGGCCACCTCTCTACCGATTGAGCCACCGCCTCCCCTTAGTATTCGGCTTGAAAATGCAGGGCAGAGCCTCTTTTAAATTTCTCTCCCCTAATATTGGCATTATTGAAAATTAC
The DNA here is from genome assembly GCF_032717465.1 of Coenobita brevimanus. NCBI lineage: Eukaryota > Metazoa > Arthropoda > Malacostraca > Decapoda > Coenobitidae > Coenobita > Coenobita brevimanus. The sequence continues at coordinate 35,677,851 of NC_136982.1, forward strand.
ATTATTTAGAACTGCCTAGTCAAGTAAACTTCACAATGTGATGGACACGCCGAAGTATTTATATTTGTCTTGTGACAGACTGCATTGATGTATTGTATCCTAAGCTCTGAGTGCTTTCTTCCAATGAAAGTCAAGTATTATGTGTTTGTTTCAATACTCTCAATCTTTGCCTCTGGTTATGTCGAGTATTACTGTATAATCTGTGTATAGGCTCTGAATCGTAAGTTTAGGCACATCAAACATCAATATTAGCATGATGGTGGGAGTGCATCACCCATGTCTCAAAGTTCAGGGCTCCAGAACCCACCACGTCCCGTTGACAAATGGATACATCACCACATTTTGTCACGGTGACACCCGATGACGTATCCATACGTTTTGCAATTGTGAGGTCCATTATTTGCACATTTTTCAAGTTTCATGTGTGATTTTTGGTAGGCATATGTGGAATACCTTCCTCTACCCAACGCCGTGCAGGGATAATGCCTGGCCCCACCCTCCCCCTCCCCCTCGCACGCCATTTTTTTGGCAACTCGCCTGTTAGCAGTGACCTAGTCAGTAAAGACATGTCGCATCACGGTCTCCCCAATGACAAAATTCAAGGCGAAAGTAATTCCCGAGATGGAGGACAAAGGAAGAAAGAAGCCAGAGGAAGAAACGAGCAGAAGTGATGAGGCGGTAACATCGTAAAGGAAGGTGCCATATGTTGATGTTTTGGGTGAGTGAATAATGCTTATATCGCCTATATTATTGTGTGAAAAGCAATATACTCTTGTACTACAAATACCTTCCTCTACCCAACGCCGTGCAGGGATAATGCCTGGCCCCACCCTCCCCCTCCCCCTCGCACGCCATTTTTTTGGCAACTCGCCTGTTAGCAGTGACCTAGTCAGTAAAGACATGTCGCATCACGGTCTCCCCAATGACAAAATTCAAGGCGAAAGTAATTCCCGAGATGGAGGACAAAGGAAGAAAGAAGCCAGAGGAAGAAACGAGCAGAAGTGATGAGGCGGTAACATCGTAAAGGAAGGTGCCATATGTTGATGTTTTGGGTGAGTGAATAATGCTTATATCGCCTATATTATTGTGTGAAAAGCAATATACTCTTATACTACAAATAAATTCGTACCAAATAAATAAATATTTACATATAATCAGTGGTTTGAAATAGTTACCCCTCCCAAGATGACGTTTTCTCTGGAGCCTGGCATGAGAGAACATGGTACCAAGGTGGGGGTACTGTTACCTGTATTTGGTATTTCTAAACTGAGCACTTTCTCTCCAAATTTTCGATGTTTCTTATAAAAAGTGGAGGTTTTAGCCAAAAAAAAGAAAAAAAAAACTTTTCTATAATCTGCCAGGATTGACGGGGGGGGGGGTCATTGGTGAAAAATTTGCTGTGATGGTGTGGAATGTTGAGGACAGGCTTGTCTGGACACGACTCTTGTTACTTCATCTTGTTAGTTTGCCACTATAAGATTCCCTTATTTTCTTGTTCACCAGTCGTAATTCATTTTTAATGATTCCACAAAACTCTGCCAGTTTTTTATGCAAGTGTTAACAGTTGTTAATGAAACTCCACCCAAAAAGCAGCCCTGCACTGATAGGATGGTAAGCTTTTCATGTTGATTATTTTGTAAGAATTTGATCATATACTAATGTATTATACTTTGTGTCATGTTGGTGTATGTCAAAGGCGGGTAAATTGAAAATCGGGCTAGATGGAAATTATTGATTTCGGAGAGGTACATGACAAGAGTGTGTGATTATCAACTCACTTTAGTAGTTCTTGGTGTACTAGTTGTATTCGTGCAACCCCAGACCCATCTGAAAGTGAATTCGGTGGATTGCAGGCGTAAGTTGCCTTTCATCAGTCCACCATCTTCCTTTGGGGGGAGATGGAGTAATTTTTTAGTACTTTATGCTTGCAGCCATTTACTTTTGCAGAAGGTATTCAGGCTGGAGTTATACTCAGCAACCTGCATTGGCCCACATCAGTGGCAGGATATTTCCTTCAGCAGCACACTAGGCTACAAAAATCATTTCACCTCTCCTGTCCAATTCATTGCCGGATTCGTAGATGCTTGAATGTGCCCTACTGAACCGAAGCCCATATCATTGCCCATTTTGCGGTGAAAATATACACCTTTCTCCACTACACATTCTAGCATCTGCGAGTTAGTGATGAGAAAGGCGGGAGAGGCAAAAAGACTGTAGATGACTGCACAGTTACCTAAGGCAAACAGCAAGGTGTGGCGTATGCAGTAGTGTGTACTTTCATCACGGGTTTCACAAATGACTGAGATTTAGAGTACTTTGCCTGTACTTTCGTGATTTCTCCCTTTTTAATAATGTCGACAGTTGTTTTGCCCTGGATAGAAAATCAGACTTATAACTAACCCTCTGTCGTAACCAATATTTTGACTTGCAAGAACAAGAGATATAGGAAGTTTCTGCACTCCAATTTCCATGTCATGAGAAAAGAAATGAATTCAGAGAGAGGGGGGGATGGGTGGGTGGGGGTGCATGCGCGCCATTATGTGCTGGGTATACATGTTTAATCGCCAGTTATAATATACTTGATGGCTACGAACAATCTCTAGGTGGTAATTGATAATTCATCTCGAGAATACAAGGCTGTACGATTTCCTTATAACTTGGCCCAGATTTTCCTCGTTTTGCAGCTTATTTCACGTAGCCCAATGGCAGAAAAAAGCAGTACTGTTGAAATTAGTCTTTTGATGGGGTTTGATTCCGCTATAAAGCATTGTATCAGTTTCATTTGGCCCATATTTTCGTAATTTTACAGATAACGAAGTTCATCGGCAGAAAATGGCAATGTTATTGCTTTGTATAACATAGCAGTTTTTCGTGACTCCATGTTCTAATGTTAATCTGTTGCAACAACTCAGTATTCAAAATGAAGAGATGGCAGTTTTAGGTAAAGTAAAAGGAATATGTCAGATTCCTGCATTCCCAAAGGTAAATATTTAAGTTTTGTAGATGGAGTTTTTACTGTGTCATGGTCCTGATATCTGGTACATAAACAATTTAGAATTTTTACTAAGAACTTAGACTAAAAAGTATGACACTGACTTCAATTCTACAGTCAGAAATACCTGAGAAGAAACAAGCAAACGTACTATGCGTACATTCTTGTTTCTGTCTGTTTATGTTGATTTCTTTGTATGTCTGTGTCTCTGTATTTGTCAGTATATATATCCATTTACACTGATCCCTTGCTTATCCCGCATAATTGGTACCAAATATGGTGTAAGATTGTAGAATTGCACAATCATGAAAGTACATAACTTATGGAATTTACTCGTTTACTAATTGGCACCAGGCATCCCAAGTGCAAACCCAAATTTTACCTTTTACTGCAATTTAGAACCACTAAATACTGTTATGGTAAATATCAGAAACACACATAAGCATGGTTAGGTTAATATAAGTTGATGAAAAGAACACAGTAAGGAAGAAACACACCTTAGAGAGACCTGAGATGGGCCTGAGGTGTGTTCCTGGGAAGGGGAGTTTGTTGTCTACACCACTAGAGATTAACTTTCCGAGTAAGACCTTATCTTTGAATCCATCATAGCCATCAGAAACCACTGACACTGCGTCATCATTGTTGGCAGAAACCAGCCTAGGTGCTTGTTAACCTTTTTTTTTTCTTTCCGAAAACGCGATAACTGCAGGAGTGCAGATTTATGTCTGGCATTGATAACGAAAACAAAACAATTGTAATCAAGTGCACAATAATCAAGAGATCACAAGCTATATCCCTATATAGTATATATATATATATATATATATATATATATATATATATTGTGTGTGTGTGTGTGTGTGTGTGTGTGTGTGTGTGTGTAGCCCATACTGTACTGTATATACATAAACTGTATAGCATGTTGATAATTAATGAGCAGGTTGTTGATAAACAGTCATTGTGTTATCATTTTCGAAAGGTATTGAGTAAGATGCCCGTAACATGAGCGCACAGGTCCATCCCAGGAGCGCATAACGATAGCATGTATAGTGTGTGGTGGGAGTAGCCAGCGCTCTGATACCACCACCAGAAACTCGTGTGAACGAGTAATGGCAAATTATATGTGAAAACTTTGGTAACAAGTAAATTCATCGATATTTCTTATTCTGTAATAAGTATTTCATTTTTATGGATTCGACGGACTTAATGGATATGCACTGCAGCTGACACCGGAAAGCTGAAGCTGAGAAGACTGCAGCGATTTTGTCATACCTCAGACCATATGTAATTTACCGTAACAGTGAATAAATTACAAGAACAGAAGGAAGGAAAGTAGTGCCAAAAATGGACGATAACGTGTGAAAATTCAATAACGCAAGAGCCATTGCAGTGAAGAAGGGAATAAATAGTGAATGGAATTAAATAGTGCCAGCACAGAAAGAAATTTTCAAAACAAAATGAAGAAAATTATGCGCAAAAGAGAAGGTTTGGTTACCGTTAAATATATTTTTGCGGAATAAAATAGTCAGCACAGACTGATTAAAGAGAACTGCGAAATAAGGCTGCGTTAGTGTGTGATATATATTTGCACTAATTATGTTTAGTTGGAACTTGGGTGTCTGTCAGATTTAAATATTGCTGTTTCGGAATCAGTTTTGTAGACTGACCAGAAAAGTAAAACGAATGAAAAATAGTGAGTGAGGGAGAACTGAAACGACGAAACACACTGAATGAAGGAAATTTAAGAAGGAACAAAGCTTAGGAAAATAACTGAATATATGTTTGAAAACGTGAATGCAGAAAAACATGTATTGGAAGAAATTATCAGAAAAAAAAAAAGTTAAAAATTGCGCGAAGGGAATTTCAGCATACTGTATATTGACTGCAAAATGGAGAACATTTGAGGAATTTTAAAAATGTGAGAAAGAACAAAATTTATTACTATTAGTGTTTTTTTTTTTTTCCCCCCCGTGCATAGTCAAGCTAGCTGGTATATGACGTCTGCCATCGCTTCAGCTCCTGAATTTATATTAAATGAATAGCAGTGTTTAAATCATACTTTAAAACAAACAAACTGTGACTGAAGGTAAAATACAAGCGAAAACAAGACATTAAACGCATGACCAAAAATCTCAGAAAGAAAATTAAAACATCTTAAGTGAAAATGGTGAAAATGAAAATGAAAAACTGAACTTTAAAAGTGTTACCAAGAACTATGTGGGAGAAGAGAAACAAGTACTGAGTGAAGAAGGTGAAGTGAAAGGAAAAGTACGGTAGCCTGCATGTGAGCAGAATGAAATATGGTAAATTAATAGTTTCGGAACGTGACCAGTTAAAAAAATGATAAGAACCTTCATATGCTAATATAAAAAGTATTTTCGTTCCATGGTAATTTATGTGATGTAAAGAGTTTGTGAAACTGTTGTTTTTATCTCCACTTCCAGAACTCTTCTGGTGATATATGACGGAGTAAATAAACTTAAGAGCAATTTTCTGGCATCATCCACTCACTTGATGTAGTGCTGCCTAGTTCTTCCTTAGCCATTATCATTCTTTTTCTGTTCCTGCCCTCCTGTCTTCGTATTTCTCCCATCTTTCCTGCCACTTCTTATTGCTTTTCTTTCCGGTACAGGTGGCTTTACATTGAGTGACAAGCCAAATGGATTCCTGTAAGCCAAGAAACCATTTTCAATGCTGGGTGGTAGCCATATAACCAAACCATACGTGCTCCCTACGTGTCAACAAGTGGGTTGGTGGAGGGTTAGTGCCCCTCCCCGTAAAGCAGATAACTCAGAGTCAAATGGCTACCCATTACGGGATTATGGCGCCTGGCAATAGATAGATTTTAGCGCGCTTGCACGTAAATTTTATCCATAAAAATGACTAGTGAGTACATAGCAATTCAGAAGGATGAATACATCCACAATACTATCTATTGCCAGAAGCCTCAATCCAGTAAGGGGTGTCCACAAACAAATTGCCTCCATGTCGCATTGCCCCGCCCCCTTTTCATTGTCCCCCCCCCCCCCAGCTCACACCACCACCTCTCATAACTCTCTGTTCCATCTCTCCATCTCCTCCTTGGCCTCCACCCCACTCACATACACTCACCTTGTTAGTCTCTAGCTCTCCAGCATCCCAACATGACCGACCCATCTCAGTGTATTTCTCCTAACGCTTCCTATCACATCCACATCCACACCAGAACGCTCCTTCACTTCCTCATTTGTCAGTCTCGCTCAGCATGTAACTCGACATGCTCCTCTCAGATAACTCATATCCACTGCTCTCATTCTTGACTTGTGTCTTTCCAACAAGGTCCAAGCTTCAGTTCCATGTGTTGGAGTTGGTATCATAATACTATCATGCAGCGACTTTTCACTCCGATGCTCATTTTCCCGTTTCTTATCACTGCTTTCAAAGAACCAGCAACCTTTGTTTCTTGTTGCACCCTTTCAAGCACTTCATCCTCCAAACTTCCATCCTTACTCATCACACTACCAAGTACTTAAATGCACTCACATTTTCCAGGTCCTTATCATCCATCCTCACTGTATATTCAGTGACTTCATTTCTCTCAAAGACCATAACTTTACTATTCCCTACATTGACCTTTAGATTCCATTTCTTACACACTCTCCCAAACTCATTCACCAAGCCTTGCTGTTCCCCTTCATCTTCACTTAACAATACAGTATCGTCTGCAAACAACAGTACAGGGAATTTCCAAACGCTGCCCTCTCTCATTAGTTCCACTTGTACCTCGTTTATAACCCCGTCCATATACTGTACAGATTGAACAACCATGGAGACGTAACACATCTCGGTTTCAGTCCATATATTCTTTAACCCATATATTCTTAATATTTTCCACATTCCATGTCTGATCACTCTGTCATATGCTTTCTCCAAATCCACGCAGGCCGCTTACAACTTCTTTCCTTTCCCTAGAAGCTTTCCACTAAAGACCTAAGGATGAAAATCTGATCATCTCTTTCTAAAACCTCCTTGTTCTTCTCCAACTAATTCCTCCGTTATTTCCCAAGCTCTCTGAGTACTTATCGTACCATATACTTTTCCTGTTACACAGAAATACAATGCCTCTGTGGTTACCACACACTTCTTTTTCTCCTTTTCCTATGTACAGGGGAATAATTATACCTGACGTCCAATTCTCCGGGACTGTACCTTCCTCCCAGGCCAATCTGCACATCGTCCATATCCATTCTACTACTAACTCTTCCCCATTCGACAGCATTTCTCTACACACTCCATCATTTCCTGGGGCTTTCTTAATTTTGACTTTATTCGTTGTTTCCACTACTCCATCATACTGATCTCTTTCTCCCATCTCACCTCCCTCCTTCTCCAAAATCGGTAATTATTTGAGTTTTTCGGTACTAGTCAGTACTAAGAATTATTGTTTGATAAAGTTTATGGTTATCACGAAGAATTTTTTTCTTGGTTTGGTATTTGGGGGTCTTACCTTAAGTAGTGTTGACTGTAGTTTACCGTGTCAGATTACATCACGATATTTAGAGGAGCATTCTAAGGTTTACCGATGTAGCCCCTTTTTAAAATGTTATATGTGATAGTTAAGTTTGTAACAAATATTGTATGCTGTATACTTCACCCCTATAGAAACGAGAATCTCCTTTACATTTTCTCACCGGAACGATCCAATCTACTGTTTTCCTGAATCTTTTTACATCTGATGCACATGTATCATTTGATATACTGCTCTGCTCCCTGAGAGCGTGGATTAGATTTCAATGTAATGCAAAAAATCATAAACTCTCTCGCCAAACAAGTATGATCAAATAACTCTGTTGCACTACTAAAGCTGACGAACTAGTGAGCCCTGCCTCCTCGTGACCTCGATGTAAACAATGTAGGACAGATGTAGAGACTAAAGACTGAAAAAGGAGAAACCTTGTGTGCTTGAACGAGTATCAAGAAGGCACGTTGTGGGGGGGGGGAGGAAGGGGAGGGGGAGGATAAAGGTGAAGGCATAGTAGAAATATATATATAGGAAGAAAGAGTATCACAGAATGTAATGAAAGGCGAGTGAGCGAATGCAAAGTATTAACGGTATACTTTAGCACTGTGAAAATGAGAAGAGGACATAGACTGTAATAACTTTTCCAAGACAGACAAAGTTATTAAAAGTATTCACACTCATGCCATACTATGTATGCACGCGAAAGAACACAAATACCATGTTCTATATATATATATATATATATATATATATATATATATATATATATATATATATATATATATATTATAGTGTGTGTGTGTGTTTGTGTGTGTGTGTTTTAGAAGCCCGCAAGATTGTTCCCTCCAAGAAGCCAAAACCACGATAACAGAGCCAAATTCAAGACCTGTTCATTTCGGGATGCCTGAACACTGCTTTTGAAAAACTGGAGGTCATAGGCAGTTGGAAATATAGGTATCATTATATAGGCATTGATATGTCATATTACAGTGTGTAACACTAACAGAGTATGTAGTGTCTGGTGGAGTCATACACAGTTTCTCAATAGGAATGTCAATCTACTTGATGTGTATCAAACGATCCTGTTGTCCCAGACGACCAAGAATTTCGTGGCGTATTCGAACGTGTGGGGTAACCAGCTCTAGTCGATTAGCGTACGTAAATGAAAATGTACCAGACGCTAGTAGACATTACACACACATCGAGCTGTATATAATCCAGGAACAGCAGTTTTAGCAGAAAGCCCGAGAGAACGATAGAAGGCAGAAGGAAGGCTTAGCCATTATGCTACGTTACTCTGTCCATCGCATCACGATATTACTGTGTCACAATAAAGCTCAGTAACCCAGGAGGGTCTATCCCTCACCTACAATACAAGGGAGACAGTGGGGCAAGACACACAAGAACCTAATCCCACAACGAGCTATCCAACGCCTCACAACTTTATATTGGTGGCAACGATTCTCCACTGGTTTTCATCTATCTACCTGGCTACCTAAATACCTCCTACCTTATCCTATACAGGCAGGGGGAGACAGTTTCATAGTTGACCTTGTTGCCTACATGAAGGACTGCGAGTAATGGCCAACTCTAGAATTAGAAAGTTGGAGAGAAAAGGGATGAGGGTTTGTTAACAGACAGGTGCTACGAGCCCACCCTAGTTTTTTTTTTTTTTTTTTTTTTTTTAATGCAAGAAAGAAGGAACCAAAGGCCAGGGGCCCACAAACCATTCCTTCCAAGAAAAACTAAACAAAAGAGAGCCAAATTCAAGATCCATTAATTTCGAGATGCATGGACACACTGCATTTGAAAGACTGGAGATCATAGGAAGTAGGAAATACAGACAGAGGGAGACAGTTCCAGAGTTGACCTGTTGCATAAATGAAGGACTGAGAGTAACGGTTAACTCCTGCATTAGAGAGTTGGACAGAAAAGGGATGAGAGTTTTTGTTGGACGGGTGCGACATGCATGTCATAGAGATGGAGGAATGCAAACAGACATTTCAGAGGAGCAGCGACCATTAAGTAGTGATAGAAAATAGATAAAGATACAAAAGTGTGGCAAGGAGACAGAGATTGAAGGGAGTCAGTAAGAGGAGGAGAGTTGATGAGACAAAAAGCCTTTGACTCCACCCTATTGAGAAGAGCTGTATGTGGGGAGCCTTCCCACACATGAGAGTTGTACTCTACACAGGGGCGAATAAAACTCGTGTATAAAGTCAACAACTGTGCGGGGGTAAAGAAGGTACAGAGCGGCTTAGCACACCTAATCTCTTGGAAGCAGATTTTACAAGAGATGCAATATGATCTTTCCAAGATAAGTCCTGAGTTAATGAAACCCGAAACATGTTCAAGGATGATGCAGGACTGAGCTTGATATTATTAAACATTATTGGGTACTCCTGTGGAAGATTATGTCAGGTTGATAGGTGTAAAAACTGAGTTTTTGATGCATTAAAAACAACAAGATTATTTTTACCCGAGTCAGAGATACAAGCCAAGTCAGACATTAGGTTTGCCACAGCCTCATCCCTTGTTTGTTGAAGTAACTGCTGAGATGGACGTTGCGGGAACCGAATGAAAAGGTGAAGGGAGGAATCACCGGCATACGAGTGGATAGGGTTAGATGTACAGCTTAGAAGGTCATTGATAACTGAAAGGAAGAGAGTCGGTGATAGGACAGAGCACTGAGGAACACCACTGTTGATAGATCTAGAAGAACGATGGCTGTCTACAACAGTGGCTATAGAACGACCAGAAAGGAAGCTATAGATGAAGGCACAGAATGAGGTATAGAAGCTGTAAGAGGGCATTTTGGAAATTAAAGATTTATGCCAGACTCGATCGCAAGCCTTTGAAATGTCATGTGCGATGGCAAAGCTTTCACCAAAGTCCTGAAAGGAGGAGGACCAGGAGTCTGAAAGGTGGGTGAGAAGATCGCCAATGGAGCGTCCCTGATGGAACCCATACTAACAATCAGAGAGAAGGTTGTGTTAGGAAAGACATTTATTTATTTTTTTTTTTATTTATTTTTTTTTTGACTCGAAAACTTTTGAGACACAGGATGCTAAAGCAATTGGACGATAGAGGGTTGGGAATGGTCACCCTCCTTTGGGACTGGCTGAATGAGAGCAAACTTCCAGCAAGAAGGTAAGGTACAAGTTGACAAAGGTGAAAGAGTTTACCTAGACTGGGTGTAAGCACGGAAGCACAGTTCTTGAGAGCAACAGGAGGGACTCGTGGCCATTATGCCTTGTTAGTATTAAGGCCAGCGATTGCAGAAAATACATCAGCTGAAGAAATTTTAGTGTCAGCCATGAGGAAGTCAGGGGGGGAAGTGATGGAAGAACAGCACCGGAATTGTCTAAGGTGGAAGTGGAGGAGAAAGTCTGAGTGAAGAGATCTGCTTTATCAGTAGAAGAAATAGCTACAGAACCATCATAATAGAAAAGAGGAGGGAAGGATGATGAGGTAAAGTTGTTAGAAAGGTTTTTGGCAAGGTGCCAGAAGGAGCAGGAAGAATTCGAGTTGGAGAGTTGAGAGCATTTAGTATGAACGAAATTATTTTTAGCAGAGCGAAGAACAGAGCATGATTCCGGGCAGAAACATAGGCATGATGTGATTCAGGGGTGAGTTGGTTCTGGTGCCTTTTATAGGCCCTCTCCTTGTTGCGGACATTAGAACAAGCGTGATTAAACCAAGGCTTTCTTGCTTTAGTCAAAGGATATGAGAAGGGTATGTATGTGTCCATGCCCGAGAGAATAACCTCCATAATGCGCAGTGCACACTCAGATGGCTCCCAGCCATGAAAGCAATAATCATTCCAGGGAAAATCAAAGAAGTACTGCCTGAGAGCCTCACAGTCCGCAGCTCCAAAGTGCCACAGTCGACGTTTCTTTGGGGGGTCCACAGGCCATACTGGAGCAATAGGACGGGTCAAGGTAATTAGGTTGTAATCGGAGGAGCCCAGCGGAGAGGAAAGATTAACAGTGTAAGCCGAAGGATTAGTTGTAAGAAAGAGGTCAAGTATGTTGGAGCTCTCTCCAAGGCAGTCAGGGATACGGGTAGGGTGCTGTACAAGCTGCTTTAGGTCATTTAGAATAGAAAAGATGTAGGCTTGTTCACCAGGTGGATCAGTGAAAGGAGAGGAGAGCCAAAGGTGGTGGTGAACATCGAAATCTCCTAGAGAAAGGAGAAATGGATAGAATGTTCTATCATAGAAGTAAGATAGTTGAAGAATTTTTCAGAGTCAGTAGAATTAGGAAGTAAGTAAAGAGCGCAGATATATTTTGTCAGAGAATGACAAGAAAGCTGAAGCCAGAGAGTAGAGAATTCAGAAAAGTCAAGTTCAGGAACACGAGAGCAAGATAAATTGTTGCGTATGTATACACAACAGCCACCTTTGGCTTTGAAATGAGTATAGAGAAAGTAGGAGGAAACAGAAAAGGGTTTGCTGTCAGTTGCCTCAGACAGCTGAGTCTCGGACAGAAACAGGTGAGGTTTAGAGGAGGAGAGGTGATGTTCGACAGACAGAATGTTAGAGGAAAGGCCGTGAATGTTGCAGAAATGAAGTGAGTCAGGCAGTCGTCACCGGGAGAGGAGCAGATGGTGGGGGAATTTATGCCCCCCCCCCCCGGGACTCCGAGCCCAGATTTGATTGTGCCGTTTTTCTATTTTTAATTCTGAAAAAGAAGTGTAGTGTGTACTATGCATGTAGTTTGGTGTTGACAGTGAAGCTTGTATTGGAGAGCATGCTGGCCTACTCTCTGTGTTACTGAGACACTGAACGCACACACCACAAAGCCAGCCAGGAAGCAGGACATGTGTGCTGGGCAGTCCCCAGGTCCTGTCCTCCCCCCTTACTGTTTTTTTAACCAGCCCATACCCCACTGACCGGGCTAATGTATGGCCCGGCCTGCACTATAGGTGCAGGGAATCTTTAAACGAACGAACGAGACACTGAAGGTGGTGGAAGGGTGCAAGCAGACAGTTCAGAGGAGCAGTGACCATTGAAGCAGGGATACAAAAGGGATAAAAATACAACTATGCAGCAGAAAGACAGAGGTTGAAGAGAGTCAGCAAGAGGAGGAGAGTTAGTGAGATGAAAAGCTTTTGACTGCACCTTGTTGAAAAGAGCTGTGTGTGTGATCACTGTACTGTGTTCTCGTAAAACTGCCGTTTTTACAGCCCATTTTATCAGTGCACAGTAATGTGAAACAGCCTTTTCGTTAGTTAGCTTCGTTATTAACCCCTTAGCTGTAGGGTGTCACTTTCGTGAAGCTCGGGAGCAAGGGATCATACCGCGGGGTGTCACTTTTGTGAGTCTGTGTTATTTTGAATTCGCCCGGGCTTTTAAGTGGTGGCTTGTATCATCTATCAGTACTACCAGTGTCCAGCTATACTCAGTTCTGCTAATGTCACCTGTACTCCCATCCACTGTTGACAATTTAGCCATTTTTCTCCTGTCCTTGACTTCCATCCCCTCCTTACTTCCCCTCCATTACCCTCTCTTCCCGCCTGACCAGCTGTGCTGCGCTACACAAATGCTGGATGGATTTTTCCACTCATTTTATCCATTGAAATGTGCCCTTTGCTCTATTCTTATACAAAATAATATATAAAAGAAAGAGAAAAGGTAATTGATTGTGCCATACATCTGGAATGGGCTAATTATCACGTGGCAACACATCACGTGCACTCATTTGCTAATTTTCCCTGTTTATTTCTGCCTGAAATATGCCATATGACCTGTTCTTATAATAAAAATATATATAAGAAAAGGAAGGGAGAAGCCTAAGCGATATTTACATTCACCTGGAACTGCCTAATTTATTATGTATTGTCTAGATTTCCTGCCAGTCATTTCATGGTGTATATATTAGCAGCTGTCACCACGCTGACATTGGCAGCCCTTCACTGTCCCTAGGCCACAGCATTCAGTTTACTGTCGTCTTTCAAGGTGAAACCACGTCGGATTCGTGTGCCTGTCCAATTCCGCCGCATTTTAGCCCCATGCAAAGCGCTCTATGACCTCTACACCTACTAAACCTCGTGTGGAAAGGGGTAAAGGGCTAAGTGACTTGTGGAACATGAACTGGCTAATTTATCAATGAAAATGATGGACAGTGACTACGATCTTTCTGGTGACTCTAAAACAGTGCAAGTGGAAATGTAAATAATATGTAAATCATGTGTAAACAGCAAGTGAAAGCAATGAATGTAAATATAACTGAACAGTGGAAAACAGTTTTGTAAGTTACTGCAAGTGATGGTGCATAACATAGTGTAAATAAAATAGAAATGTAAATAATGTAAATACAATAGAGAATGTAAATAGAAATGTAAATAAGTAGTAATATTAGAATATGAGTATATATACTAGGAGTAATGAAAGTTTTACTTTAGCATGTATGAATACTGGGAGTAATGAAAGTGAAAGTGACATATTCGCTCTCTACGCTAGTATACAGGATGAGAAAGTGAATGCCTGGAGTGAAAATAAACTACTAGGACTGAAAGTAACATTGATAAATATTGTATATATAAATATTGTAATAAAATATTAGGAATATAAAGTGTGAGTGTGTTTGTAAATAGTAAATGACAGCTCCGCCTCAGAATACCATCGGTGAACCAGCACAGGAGGAAAGCTCGTATGTGCTCGTAATATACATTGCTTTCACAGTGGTTTTTTTTTTGGAATATGGATTCCAAACTACTTGAAATTCATAGAATAGTGTTTGTAGTTAAAATATCAGGCAGTGGTAACCATATAACGGGGTATTGGGAAGTGTAAAGTGGAGACTTCGTTACGCAACTTCGATAGTCTCCACAAGTCCTACGATAGATGAAGAAGGCTCAACAAACATCCCAGGGGAAAGCTGAAGGTATGTGCCATTTGCATATGTAATTTTAATAATCTAGGACTAATAACTGATTTTTGGCAAATATTTTTAAAAAGTCAGTCGGAGCATGAATATCCTCGCAGGAAGCACAAGGAGCACAAAAACAACCTCTCGGTGTTGGGGTTAACCTTTAGGCGCCGGTCCATGTCATATGATGTGTTGGTAGAGGCCTACGGTCAGTGTCATGTGACATGTTGGTAGAGGCCTACGGTCCATGTCATAGGATGTTTTAATTTTTTGCGGGCATGTTGCAACTTAGTAGCATGCCATCTGCACTCAGAGTATTGTCCTGGCATGGGTGGTGCATTGGGTAATGCTGGCTGGCCAGGGGGGGGTGGGAGGGCAGCCCAGCAGTGAGGAGGGCTGTGGTGGAGGGTGGTGGGAGGCTGGCGTAGGGAGAGTGTGGCCTTGGAACCGGTTGATACTGGTTCAGGGTTGGGGTAGGGGTCAGGAGGGGTGGGGTGGGGTGGTGGGGAGGGCTACTATGGGCCCCTGAGGGGTGTGGGGGGGAAGTGTTTGGGTGCTTGAGTACACTTGTACTGACCACAGCCAGACTTTAGGGAGTATCATATTGTCAAGAATTACTAAAAACAGTGAAATATAACGTAAATAATAGTGAACAAATAAAAAAATAGACATAAATTTGTTAGAAAATAAATATCATGGAAAACATAAAATAAGCCAGTCTTTATTAGTTACTTTCTTGTGTTTTTTTGCCATTTTAGTTGTAATGTTGCATTCTTATGGCATTGTGAATTAGTAAGAGAAATACACACTCAACATATTTTGGCGCAAGGAAATCATCCCTCTTCCCTCCACCAATACTGCCAACATACCACCGCGACCTTGAACATGCTTAGCCCAACTGCCACACACTGGCTTCCTCACACCACACTATCACCTCCAAATCGCCAACAGAGAATAAGTACATGCTTTTTATGTGTTTTGTCAAATGTGATTGATTTGTAGTGAAAAAATACATATATTTGGGGGAAAATTGATTTTCCTGAAAATAACCTGGTTCTGGGACATGGATAGGTGTTAAAAATGATACTGACTCTACTTAACACCATATCCAAGAAATGCATCAGTACAAAGCTTCATGAAAATGTCCGAGTAATTGTCATAAAGAAAAGCACAGACTTTGGATGATACACTAGCATTTGAACAACAGAAATTAAGATCAAAAGTGCTTAGAGCACAGCATCACCATGCCCAAAGTTTAATCCTGACCCGTGACCTTGACTGTAAATGATGATATGCACCAGAATCGAATCACTTGAAGTGACCTTGGTTGTTACCCTGCCCTGCTTTTTTAATTGTAATCCGTCCGTCAGCCAACAGTCCTTTCCCCAAACAAAATTTTTGGTCAAGGTTTGGTCCAAATAGTATCTTTCATGAGATAACACAGCATCCCCCATAACTTTGACCTTGTCATGTGACGTTCACCATTGATCGATCTGAACCAAAATTGCATAAAGTTCACTAAGACCCATCTTCAGTGTATATATGTATGCCAGTTTTGATCAAAGTCGGAGTAGAAATTCATATTTAATTCAGTACAATTATGCGTTTTGTATCATAGTCCAGTTACCACTCGACAATTACATTTAGCAAGGGGGTAGACATTAGGTACGGTAATGAAAGGGCTAGTGGAGGCTTTTAACTCCTCAGTATTCTCCCACAGAGTACATGAGATCGGAAGGTAGTAAGAATAATCTAAAATAAGGCATCATAATACATGCATGTAGATACCTACATCTGTTATACATAGTAGCGGACTCGATCACAGTAAGTAAGCCATTGGTGTCTTTTTTTTTTTTTTTTTAAATAGAAGGATCCAAAGGCCTGAAACCACAAAAGTTATTCCATTCAAGACAAAAAAAAAAAAAAAAAAAAATCAAGATCCATTCATTTCGAGATAAATGGATATAATGCCTGGCAGTCATAGACAGAGGGAAATACAGACTGCTGATAATAGTTCCAGAGTTGCCTTGTTGTATACTTGAATGAGAGTTGGACAGAAAACGGGTGAGTGTGCTACCTAATGGTTGCTATGTGCCCTCCGCAAAGGAGGAGAAACGCAAGCAGACTGTTCAGAAGAGCAGCGTCTACTGAAGTTGCAGTTTGATAGACTAGAACAATTGACCCATAAGATGCAAGTCATTTAATTATCCTTATTATATACAAACTTTAGTGCTGTGTATTACAATATTTTGCTTGGTGGCTACTGAAAGTAATACTCGTTTCCCTCAAGATATTGTTTTTCTCTTGACTGGCCTTGCTGCGTGAACATAGTATATTCTGCAGCAGCAGTGTTTTTTTTGTTTTTTTTACGTATCAGTTCTCTCTCTCTCACACACACACACACACACACACACACACACACAAACCCTATACACATCAGAGAGAAAGACCTAGGTGTGATTATCAATAACAGACTATCTCCGGCTGACCACATCAGCGAGAAGGTACGGAACATGTATACACTGTTTGCAAATATGAGAATAGCATTCACATACATAAATGAAGACATGCTAAGAAGGATAATAACATCATTCATTAGACCAACCCTGGAATATGCATCAGTAGTCTGGAGTCCTTATCTCAAAAAGCATATAGACAAGATTGAAAAAGTTCAAAGGGCCGCTACAAGATGGATACCAAGCTTAAGGGACCTAAGCTACGAAGAAAGACTAAATAAACTGAATCTACCAACACTACAGGAGAGAAGGAAAAGAGGTGACATGATAATGCTATATAAGTGCATATCAGGGAAGGAGAAAATAGACATAAATGATTACTTAACATATGGAGAAGCATCAGCAAGAGGACACTGCAAAAAACTGCATAAGAAGAGAGGTGATAAAGACGTAAGGAAATTCAGTTTCCCAAACAGAGCAATTGATCAATGGAATGCACTACCGAATGAAATAGTGTGTGCCAAAACAATTCACAAATTTAAGGATATGTACGATAAATATGGTTTAAGACACGGGACAGTACGAGCTTGACTCATTCCTGTAAAGATACAATTAGGTAAGAACAGTTAGGTAAGAACATGGTTCAATACAGAATGTAAAAAATCAAAAGAAAGAAGAGATTTGTTGTGGAATAGATACAGACGTCACAATAGTGAAAGGGCATATACTAATTATAAACAGGCAAGAAACGATTATACAAGAATAAGGAGGGAAGCCCAAAAACAGTTTGAGGAGGATATCATAACTAAAAGTAGTGATCAACTGAAGCTATTTTACAGCTGCATCAGAAGCAAAACCAAAGTAAAAGATACAATTCAATCCATTAAGGACGAGGGAATCACCTATACACAAGAGAAAGATATTTGTGAAGCACTAAATAAGAATTTCCAATCAGTTTTTACAGAAGAAAAAAAATTTGAGAGGGACTATGTGGAGCATGCATGTCTGCACATACTACCAGATATACAAATATCAGAAAAAGTAATACAGGAGGAGTTAAGTAAATTAGACAGAGGAAAAGCAAATGGTCCTGATGAAATTTCATGTCGGGTGCTACGAGAATGTGCAAAGGAGTTAAGTAAACCATTATTTTTAATTGTCAAGAAATCCTTGAGTCAAGGTAAACTACCTGATATGTGGAAGAAAGCAAATATTGTCCCCTTATTCAAGAAAGGGAATAGACAAAATCTACTCAGCTACCGACCAGTATCATTGACCAGTGTTGTAAGCAAGGTATTAGAAAAGCTTATAAGAAAAGCTTGGGTAAATCATCTAGAAGAACACAATATGATAACAGAAAGACAGTTTGGTTTCAGAAAAGGAAAATCATGTTTTACTAATTTGTTGAGGTACTATGACAGAGTAACAGACACAATACAGGAAAGAGAAGGATGGGTGAACAGTATCTATGTAGATTTCAAGAGCGCATTTGACACAGTACCACACCAAAGACTTTTATGGAAACTGTACCATCAAGGAAGAATTCGAGGCAAACTGTTTTGTTGGATGCAAGATTTTCTCATAAAAAGAGAAATGAGAACAGTACTAAGAGGAAACTACTCATCATGGAAAGAAGTGACTAGTGGAGTACCACAGGGCTCAGTGCTGGCACCAATCATGTTTTTAGTGTATATAAATGATATAGACAGTAACACTGGGAATGAAAGCTATCTAAATATGTTTGAAGATGATGCAGTTGATGCAAAAATACAAAGGAGAATTACTAACACAGACTCTTGTAAAGAGCTACGAGAAGAATTAAATAAACTTCATAAATGGAGTAATACATGGCAAATAGAATTCAATGTGGACAATTGTCATGTAATCAAGTTTGGTAAAAGTGGAAAAAGACCCGATTGGGATCATACGTTAGGAAATAAAACCCTACACACATTAGAAAGAGAGAAGGACCTAGGTGTGATTATCAATAACAGACCATCTCCGGGTTACCACATCAGTGAGAAGGTACGGAACATGTATACACTGCTTGCAAAAATGAGAATAGCATTCACATACATAAATGAAGACATGCTAAGAAGAATAACGTCATTCATCAGACCAACCCTGGAGTATGCATCAGTAGTCTGGAGTCCTCGTTCAAAGGGCTGCTACAAGATGGATACCAAGCTTAAGGGATCTAAGCTACGAAGAAAGACTAAATAAATTGAATCTACCAACACTACAGGAGAGAAGGAAAAGAGGTGACATGATAATGCTATATAAGTGCATATCAGGGAAGGAGAAAATAGACATAAATGATTACTTAACATATGGGGAAGCATCAGCAAGAGGACACTGCAAAAAACTGCATAAGAAGAGAGGTGATAAAGATGTGAGGAAATTCAGTTTCCCAAACAGAGCAATTGATCAGTGGAATGCACTACCGAATGAAATAGTATGTGCCAAACCAATTCACAAATTTAAGGATATGTACGATAAATATGGTTTAAGACACGAGACAGTACGAACTTGACTCATTCCCGTAAAAATACAATTAGGTAAGAGCACACACACACACACAACTTAGGAAATGAGGAAGGGGAAAGGGTCTGTTCACGGAAGGGATTAATTGATCATAGGTAAGGCTGGGCAAGTAGCAAATCTCAAGCAGAGTGCTGATCCCACTAGCCAACAACTGCCATAAATTTTTGCTTTGTTTATTACCAGCATATAACAAATAAATATCATGATAATATATATACACACATGCATTAAACGGATGTTCATAGTAAGATCATTTACTCTTAAACACCCATTCACAAAATTTAATATATCTAGCTCACAACTTGGTACAGCAGTCTCCGTAAATCAAGACTTGTCTAAGATCACTGAATAGGGACAAATGAATATGTCTCGTTTAATGCTAGGGAAACCAAATATATACAGTTTATTGTTTTTGATTCAAAGAAGAAGGAACCAAGGGCCAGGATGTGTAAAGTGTTCTCTCCAAAAAAAAAAAAAAATCAAGAACTGTTCGAGATGCCTGGACACACTGTGTTTGAAAGACCGGAGATCATAGGCAGTAGGAAATACAGAGGGAGACAGTTCCAGAGTTGCATACATGAAATACTGGGAGTTCAGTCGTAAAGCATGTGACTATAGATCGCAAGGTCGAGAGTTCACGCCGCACCCGAGTAACTGCCGTTGTTGGGAGGGGTAGCGCTCCCCTGTAACCTTAGCAGGGCTGTATGATCGGTCTAGGGCTAGCTCAGGGGAATAATCCCTAGATGAGCATCAGTCATAGAGGTGGAGAATGCAAGCAGATAGTTTAGACTAGCAGTGACCACTGAAGTAGCAATAGATGAGAGATAAAGATGCAACAGTATGGTGAAGATACAGAGGTTGAAGGGAGCAAGTAAGAGGAGAGTTGATGAGACGAAAAGCCTTTGACTCCACCTCGTTGAGAAGAGCTGTATGTGGGAAGCCTCCCCACACATGAGAGTTGTACTCTACACGGGCAAATAAAACCCGTGTATAAAGTCAACAACAGTGCTGAGGTAAAGAAGGCACAGAGTTGGCTTAGCAAACCTATTCTCTTGGAAGCAGATTTTACGATAGATAATACGTTCTTTGTAAGATAAATCCTGAGAGAATGAAACCCCAAATATGTTTACAGATGATGCAGGATTAAGCTGGATATTGTTAAAAATTAGACGGTACTCCTGTGGAAGAATTTGTCGGGTTGATAGATGTAAGAACTGAGTCTTTGATGCATTAAAAACAAGAATACTTTTCCTCCAATCAGAGATATGACCCAAGTCAGACATTAGGTGTGCCATACCCTCATCCTGTGTTTGTTGAAGTAACTGTTAAGATGGACGCTGTGGAAAGCGAATGGAAAGATGAAGGGTGGAGTCATCAAAGTATGAGTGGATAAGGTTAGATGTACAGCTTAGGTCATTGACAAACAAAAGAAAGAGTTGGTGATAAGACAAATCCCCAAGGAACACCATTATTGATAGCCCTAAGAGAAGAATGGTAGCCGTCTGCAGCAGCAGCTATAGAACTATCAGAAAGGAAGCTAGAGATAAAGGCACAGATGGAAGGATAGAAACTGTAAGAGGACAGCACGGAAATTAGAGATTTATGCCAGATTTGATTGAAAGCGTTTGAGATGTCAAGTGCAATGGTAAAGCTTTTTGCCAGTCCCGAAAGGAGGATGACCAGAAGTCTGAGAGGTAGGTGAGATGATCACCAGTGGAGCATCCCTGGCAGAATCCATACTGACAATCAGAAAGAAGGTTGTGACAGGAAAGATGCTTTTTTTTTTTTTTTTTTTTTTTTTTTTTTTTGAGTAGACTCAAAGCTTTTGAAATTCAGGATGTCAAAGCAATTGGGCGATACTAGGATTAGGAATGGTCACACCTCTTTGGGACAGGCTGAATGAGGGCAAACTTCCTGCAAGAAGGAAAGATACAAATTGACAAAGGCGAAAAAGTTTACTTAGGCAGGGTGTAAGCACAAAAGCACAGTTCTTGAAGACCACAGGAGGGACCCCATCGCGCCCATATGCCTTGTTAGCATTGAGGCCAGTGATGGCAGAATACATCAATTCATGAAATTTTAATGACGACCATTAGGAAATCAGAGGGGACAAGTGATGGAGGGACAACACTGGAATTGTCTACGGTGGAATTGGAGGAGAAAGTCTGAGCGAATAGTTCTGCCTTATCAGTAGAAGAAATAGCTATAGAGTCATTAGGATGGCAGAGATTTCCTAATTCCTATATTACCTTCAGTGCTACTAATATTCGTATCTCTAAAAGCATTAACAGTGCCCTCAGCACGACCTTTCATGTTAGATCACTTGCTAAAACTGCTTCAAAGAAACTTGGATTATTGTACAGAGTCTGTAACTTCTTCACTGACAAGCATTTAGCTATAATTTACAAGTCATGTGCACTTTCAGCTGGAATATTGCTCATCGTTGAGTGGATGTGGGGAGGCGCAAAAAAAAAACTGGACAAAATTCAGAACAAAGCTGTAATAACCCTGCTACTACAAATGAACTAGCTCCCCCACAAGTAAGGAGTGTTGCCTCCCTTGCATTGTAGTATAGATACTTTTATGCCAAATGCTCAGACGAAGTTGCATCCATCGTGCCACCTCCCCACGCTTTCCCCCGCACTACACGGGCATCTGATGGCACTCATGACTGGACTGTCACACTGCTACTGCATAAGTTCTGCCTATCAGAATTCTTTTATTTCCTGAACTGCATCTCTCTGGAACTCGCTTCCCCAGATTGATTTCCCCCCAAACTTCAGCCTGTGGCTGTTCAAGTCCAACTGTTAACAGATTTTTTAAGAATGGAGGACACCTGTAATCTGGTGTATGGATTATTTTATTTTATTTCTTTTTCTCTGTTATCTTCTGTAAAAAAAAAAAATAAGAAGACAAAAAGCATGTTGATAAAATTGCTGTAGGGAAATAATACGGAAATGTGCAAGAGTGGGGATTGGAGGGGATGGGAGGGATAAGGGGTACTGTGGGATAAGGAAAGGTGGTGGTGAGGGGTGCTGAAATCATGGGGAAGAAAGTCTGACCAGAAAATTTGGAATGGTCTTGCTTCATCGCCAGCGCCCAATGAGGACTCAATCTTCCTATGTATTAAAGCACAAAGGTCACACTTATAATTATCATCCTGTAGTTTCACAGAAACAACTTGGTTTCATATTCAGTATGGCAACCAAATCCATAGTATCAGATTTCTTTGAATTTCTGAGGAACATTGAGGAGAAGACAAAGTAAAAGGTCAAGTAAAAGGTGAATGGCACAGAGACAGCATAATCGGAAGAACACTTCGTACTTCTTCAAATATGAATCACTGTAAACAGTATGTGAAACTTTGCTTCAAAACTGACATGTACAGTCTGTTATAATGACAGTTACGTAATATATATTCAAGCCGGTAGGTGACGATGGCCAATTCAAAGTGGGCCATTGCAGTTCAGCCTGTACACACAAAGGGAGGACCCTTATCTAGATAGAGTCTGAAAATACCATTTCTCGCCTCTCTTTGGATTCAAACTAAACCACCCAGACATCAGAAATAACTCGATACTTGCATAGCCACACTAAGCATCAAAACGTGAAAATATTCATAATATACGTATTTTTTAATGAAATCTCCTATATCATGTACTATTTTTGTTCATAATTCACATATCTGGTCATTTCAAACCATTTCAGCACCATTGGAATTTTTTTGAGGTGGTGAAAATATGGACTTCTTTATTGTGATGTTTTTTCGCTCTGTGTGATTGTGGTCAGTTTGCAAAATTTTTCGTGCTTCAGTGCGAAGCACAGGATGGGTTTAGAAAGCTGAAAGTTGCATTGCCAGGTGTGCCAGACGTTTCTCTTCAGTTTGGCAAGGAAACAAATTCTATATTCGAAATTTGCAAAATGGTGCCAGGGTAGGCCACTGGGTACTGACAATTTTTGGACCCATGGCCATGGAGGGATTTAGCGAGCCGTTGCTAGGTAACTACTCGTTGCCTAGTAACCAAAACCTTGCGAACACAACTAGGTCATAGTCTGGTCATTGTGTCCAGGTTTGATCGGAATCAATTAATTTTGAAGGATAGAAGTGCCTGCCACAATTAAACAAGACTGCTAGGGATGATGAGGCCAATCTTTGCAGGGTTGCCACTTGAAAACTACAGGAGAAGAAAATGGATGGAACACTTCCAATAGGGAATGACATCAAGATTACGCCTAAAGAAGTCAGAACTTTCTACGCCCATTAGTAATGCTTCTACTGCTCTGAACATGAAAAATACGAAAAAACTATTTTTTGGCTGTTGCTAGGCAGCGAGTTGTTGCCTAGCAACCAAAACCTTGCAGACGCAACTAGGTCATGGGATGGTCATTGTATCCAGGTTTGGTCAGAATCGGTTAATTTTGAAGGGTAGAAGTGCCTGCCACAATTAAACAATACAAAACCACAAGAAAATGCAACTAACAATAAGGGCAGCATGGAGCTGGCCAGCGGTTAAGCAGAGACCTTGTGTGGCCTCCCATAAATGCCTCAGCCTCGGCCTTGACCTTGTGTTTTTTTTACAAGCCTCAACCTTGACCTTGAGGCCCATGTCTAGGCTTTAGCCCCATTCCTGACGTAAATAGTGAAAAGAACTGGATCTGGAACTGACCCTTGAGGAACACTTTCTGGAAATCTAAGTAAGTGATATCTAGGGGCATTATTACTGCTTTACATCCCAAGAATACTCCCCCAGTATCCCTGCTTGTCGTAAAAGGCGACTAAAAGGGTTGGCGGAGGGTTAGTACCCCTCCCCGGAAAACAACTAACTAAAAAAACAAACAAGAAGCCTCGGACATGGACTGACCAAACGATGACGACCCAGGACCGGACAAAGGACTTGGTAATGAGTACATGGAATGTAAGAGGAGCCAATGATGAGGTGAAAGAGAGAGAGATTGTCCAAGTGCTTGAGGATGCGAAAGTGGATGTATGTGGAATAACTGAAACAAAATGGAGAGGAGAAAGTGTGAGAGAATGGGAGTATGGATGGGGTATATGTGCAGGAGTAGATGAGAATGAGAGGGCAAAGGAAGGAGTGTGTATAGTTGTGAGTAAAAGATGGAAGAAGAGCATAAGACAGTATGGATCAGTTGGGTCAAGGATTGTGTGGGTAAAGTTGAAAGTTGGAATACAAATGTGGGCGATTGTGTGTGTGTATGCGCCAACGCAAGATCGTGCTAGAAGAGTGAGAGAAGAGTTCTGGACAAATGTGGAAGTGTGCATGGAAAAGTTTGGAAGGAATGAGAGAGTGTTTTTGATTGGTGATATGAATGGTAAAGTTGGTAATGTGAAGGTGGATGGAATAGTTGGTGAGTGGGGTGTGGCTGCTGAGATAGATGAGAATGGGAGTGCGTTAGTGGACATTTGTGCTGGGAGGGGGTTGGTGATAGCCAATACCCTCTTCAGGCATAAAATGATCCACAGGTATACATGGCGAGTGATGAGAAGGGTGGGTGGTGAACTGAATGAAAGGAAGGCAATGATTGATTATGTGTGTGGATGAAAGGATGCGAAGATGTGTAAAGGATGCAAGAGTGTATAGAGGTTGGGGGAGTGGACTTTTTGACCACTACTTGGTGGTGGCCAGAATTAGGATGCAAGTAAGATGGAGGAATAGAAGAAGGGAAAGACGAGAGGAAGGAGTAGTTACAAGGAGAGTGGAAAGGTTACAAGAGGATGAGAAAAAGGCAGAGTATAAGAGAGAAGTGGAGGAACGATTGGGCAAATATGAATTGGAGCAGATGGGAGACGTGGAAGGTATGTGTAAGATATTTACAGAAGAAATATGTGCAGCATGTGATGTGGTGTGTGGAAGGAAGAGAAGACGGAGGGGGGTGCAAGGAATGGCGTGGTGGACTGAAGAGGTGTAACAGGCTGTGGCACAAAAGTAGAAAGCATACAATGAATGGATGAGAAATAGGGGCGTGGAAGAAGTTGAGAGGCGGAAGAGAGAGTTATATGTGGAAAGGAAGAGACAGGTGAAAAGATTGGTAAGAGAGAGTAAGAAGAGAGTGGATGAGGAATTTGGAAGGAATTTGAGTGTAAAGTGGAGGGACTGTAAGAAAATGTTCTGGAGAGAAGTGAAAAGAGTAAGACAGGGTGGAAGTGAAGTTAGCAGGGGAGTGAAAGATAAAAATGGTAGATTACTACTGTAGTGGAGAAGGGAGAAAAAGTGAGCAGATGGAGAGAACACTTTAAGGAATTGTTGAACGTAGAGGATGAAAGTAATGCGAGTATAAGTGGCTGGGGAATGGCTGGGAGAAGGAGGGAGGTGAGAAGACAGGAAGAAATCAGTAGGATAGAAGTTGTGGAAGCAATGAAGAAAGTTAAATCGGGGAAAGCCCCAGGAATTGATGGAGTGTGTGGTGAAATGCTGAAGCATGGGGGAGAGATAGTAGTAGAATGGATGTGGAAGATGTGCAGATTGGCCTGGGAGGAAGGTAGAGTCCCGGAGGATTGGAAGTCAGGTTTAATTATTCCCTTGTACAAAGGAAAAGGGGAGAAAGAAGTGTGTGGTAATCACAGGGGCATTTGTCTTCTTAGTATAATAGGAAAAGTGTATGGTAGGATACTTATAGACAGAGTTAGAGAAAGAACAGAGAAATTAGTTGGAGAAGAACAGGGAGGCTTTAGGAAGGGAAGAGGTTGTGTAGATCAGATATTCATTCTTAGATCTTTAGTGGAAAAGTGTCTAGAGAAGGGAAAGAAGTTGTATGCGGCTTTCATGGATTTGGAGAAAGCATATGACAGGGTGGATAGACAAGGATTGTGGAAAGTGTTAAGAATATATGGAGTAGATGGGAAGTTGTTGAATGCTGTGAAGAGTATGTACGATGGTGCGAAGGCTGCAGTGCGTGTGGATGGTGAACTAAGTGAATTTTTCTCTTTGAAAGGGATGTGTCATGTCTCCATGGTTGTTCAATCTGTACATGGATGGGGTAATAAAAGAGGTACAAGGTAGGGTAGTGGATGTTGGAGTGGCCCTGGTGAGAGAGGATAGTGTTTGGAAACTCCCTGTACTGTTGTTTGCAGATGATACTGTGTTGTTGAGTGAAGACGAAGGGGAGCTGCAAGGCTTGGTGGATGAGTTTGAGAGAGTGTGTAAGAAACGGAACCTAAAGGTGAATGTAGGGAAGAGTAAAGTGATGGTCTTTGAGAGAGGTGAAGTTAGTGAATGTACAGCGAGGTTGGATGGTGAGGAATTGGAAAATGTGAGTACGTTTAAGTATTTGGGTAGTGTGATGAGTAAGGATGGAGGTTTGGAGGGTGAAGTGCTTGAAAGGGTACAGCAGGGAAGAAAGGTTGCTGGTTCCTTGAAAGCAGTGATAAGAAACAGGGAAGTGAGCATGGCAGTGAAAAAGTTACTACATGACAGTATTGTGATACCAACTCTAACATACGGAAGTGAAGCTTGGACATTGTTGGAAGGACACAAGTCAAGAGTGAGAGCAGTGGAAATGAGTTATTTAAGAGGAGCCTGTGGAGTCACGTGGAGAGACAGGCTGACGAATGAGGATATAAAGGAACGTTGTGGTGTGGATGTGGATGTGATAGGAAGCGTTATGAGGAATACACTGAGGTGGTTTGGCCATGTGGAGAGGATGGAGGGTGAAAGACTGACGAAGAGAGTGTATATGAGTGAGGTGGAGGGGGAAAGAGGGAGGGGGAGGCCGAGGATGAGATGGAGGGATGGGGTGGAGAGGTATATGAGAGAGGGGGGTGTGAGTTGGGAGCAGGGCAGTGAAATGGCGGGGGACAGGGCGACTTGGAGGCGATTTGTTTGTGGCCACCCCAAACGGGATTGAGGCGTCTGGCAATAGATAGATAGATAGATATAATATTACGAAACCCATGCTGCATATCTGTTATATGATTATGCTTATTAAGAAACAAGGCAATTATATCCCAAAATTTCCAAAACTTTGCTCATACAGACATTAGGGTTATTAGGCGGCAATTTGCCACACATTTTAATCGCTTATTTTTAATTATGTACAGTGAGTTTCCATTGATTATGTACTCTGCATTCAGTTAATGATTTAATTAATATTTTAGTTGTAGAAAAGACTAACTGCAATATTCATGCAGAATGCAAAGAGATATCTGGTCTGGGCCAGTTGATTTAATTGGGTCGATTTTCTGACAATTTAATACAAGGTGTCCTTTCACTTTGCTGATTGATAACTTACTATCTTCTGGTCCTGAGAAAACCGACTGACAGACGGGAATGCTTATGCTGTTTTCTCATGTGAAAACACTATGAAAGGAGTTTAGTATTGGTGCTATTGTTTATCATGGATGAGATCGCCTTCCGAGTTTAGCAGAGGGCCTGTGCCATAGTTTACATTTTTCTTACTCCTCACATGATGAAATATATTAGGATTTTACATTGCTTCTCGAAAAATTTTGGTTTCATAGTTTTGTTTAGTTTTTGTACATTGCTGCTGTCATGTAAAGTATTCGATACTCATAGTGATTTCCTGTACATTTATATTTTTTACCCTCTATCTGACAGAGTCAGAGGAGGGTGTTGTTATCATTGGGATCAATAGGTGTCCATCTGTAGAGTTGGCTGGCAGGACTGTTGGCCAGACAGAGATTCATTTCCGGTCCAGAACTCAGAAAGTATTTACAATAGAGTCATGATATATCACATAGTTATGTCTTATAGTGAACTGGTGCCTTTTGATAGGTAGAATGCGGTGTCTTAAGTAGTTTTCTTTATAATAATGAAAAAAAAAAAAAAAAAATCCAGAGATTTCAGTGCAACCTGTGCAAGCAATCTGAAGGGCCCAGGTTGTGTCCTCAAGGCGTTATCCTTACACCCATCTGTAAAAGAAAAGCTTGGGGTGGTGAGGGTCGCTGGGCGCTTGGTTGGATGTGCAAGGAGATGGGGGTTGCAGCAGCGTACCGTTGCCTGTTTCTAGTCAATATCAGGATTAGTGAAGTCACTCAAAATATCGCCGTCCTTGTTTTCTATGATTGATTTTAAATCGTCGTTCAATAATTCAGTGTTTTCCTCATCTAACTTGGGCAGTCTGTATACTCTACCAAAAAGAATTTATACCGACAAGAATTGGTTTGGTGCCGTGTGAAAATTTCGACATACAAAGAAGTTTTGTGCAGTCCCGATTTGTTTATTTTTCTTATAGTTTTGTAGCGATACTTCTCCTATAACGTAATCATTACAAGGGTTTGACCATGATTCTGTAATAATAATTGTCAGAATTATTGGTAGTTCCACTAGTAATCAGTTCGTTTTGCTTGGAAGTTATACTTTTCTTTCATATGCCTAATATTCGTAGTATGGCTGGATCTCGTAGAACTGTGAGACACACTGAAATTAGTTCTGTTTAACTGTTTAAATCCTCAGTTGCGATGGCAACATTCCTACAAGCCACTATAATGCTTCCTTCCTCCCCAAAAATCCCCTGATTGTCTATGCGTACCTCATGTGAGGTCACATTAACCTTACTCGGCTGATGATCTGATCTCACCTCACCTACCCCATCACCATTGGCCTTAGGCTTTGATTGTTAACAGCTACGGCATTAACGTCCTCTTTTCCCCTCTCAGTTACCACCTGAAGCATGCCTAACTCTGTTATATAGAATTATACCTAACCTAGCTTTTTGTACCCTGTTAAGGTGATGGCCGCCTTTACCATAAAATCTACTAACATGACTAAAATTATACCAAACCTCAGCAAACATCACGCTCTCCCTTCTACGCAGATCTTCTAGCCTACAGTACTGTTGACTCCTATCTTTCTGCCGAGTATCACAGAACCAACGTCGAATCATAGTAACAGACCACAGATAGCTAACGTCCTACGGCTTTCCTTAAACTTCCTAATAAGATCTTTATACTAACTACCTCTACTAACCTGTCTGAAGCTACATCGTTAGTCCTTACCACGGCACAGTAACAAAGACCGAGTCCTCTGAAGTTGTTGCTGACAGAATCAATAACTGTCATGTCCTTTACATCCAGGATAGTAAAACCGCTTCCTCCTAGAAGCCTTATCATAAAACTCCTTCTCCTGATGCCTAATCAACAAAACCCCGACAAGTATGAGGCCAGGCTCATACTTCTAAGATCATGAAACCTGTTTCTAATAGTTACACCTCGATCACTGTTACCTACCTTAGCTTTTCGTCCTCCTTTGACTGGTTGGAAGCCATCACTGTCATCTAGCCTGGTGACAGCCTTAACAAGACTAGTTTCTAACACTTCATCCACTTCGTCTGCATGTACTGCTATGCCATATGCCAGCCGCATTCTCCCAGCCCTTTAACCTGACACTTAACACGTTGATATCCTCATTGTTTTTTCTTATTTATAAAATAAGTCTGCTCACTAAGGAACGAAACAAACAACACGCATATTCACCTTCTTTCACCATGGAAGCTCCTATAAGCTCCTTAGAACAAAAGCAGCAGAAGAATCGTTGGGCAGCACCATCTTTAGGAGAACTTGGGAAGAGCTCCAAAAGCACGTCTTTACTTGGGCAGATAAGAGGAAGTTTAGACTTGGTTAGAGAGAGAGAGAGAGGATTGGGAAGTAGGTGTGATAGGATGGTAATTTTTCTCTGTAACTGGATATTAAGCACAAATTACTAATAAACACACAGGTACCAAAAGTATTTATTCACAAAGGACTGTTCAAATAATCTTTTTGGTATGGTCTTATCGCAACGACCAGTGAGGGCATAATCTTTGCTATATATCAAGGCACAAAGGTAATATTATACCAAACATGATCGTACAGTCTCAAAAAAACACAACCTGGTTTCATAAACTGTATGGTAACCCAATTAGGTAGGCGGTGGCTGAATCGGTAGAGAGGCGGCCTGCAGTCCTGATGGACCCAGGTTCGAATCCTGGCTGGGGCAGGGAACAGTTTAAGGATTTGAATTTCATAAAAGCAGACTTTCCTGATCTACCAGATAACCCGCCGACATGTCATAAAAGTACCCCCGCTAATACCAATATACCAGTCCTGTATGAGACATCCCTAGCATGTACTCAATATGGACGGTGGGTGTTAGCGCCGAAGTGGTGACATGTAGAGAGGTGTATGGTATGTAGGAGGACTACTGGGCCTTGAGAGCAGGCTGCGAAGCCTATGCCCAGAAGTCGGACACATAAAAAAAAAAAAAAAAAAAAAAAAATTAGTTGTATCAGATGTCTTAGTTTCCAAGGAACAATGGCTAGTTGACAAGGTAAAAGGCCAGGTGCAAGGTGATACTGAATTGAGCAAAACTTTTCATACTTCCCCAAACATGAATAACTGTAAACATTTTGTAAAACTTTGCTTTCATATTGACATGTACAGTCAGCAAACATGGCCGTTAAAAATGTATACAGCTAAGCTAAGACCTCGTGAAGCCTCCCTTAAAAGGGGCCTCAGCATTGACCTCGTGGTTTTCTAAAAGCCTCGGCCTCGAGCACGAAGTCCGAGTCTTTGCTTCAGCCCATGCCTGATATATATATATATATATATATATATATATATATATATATATATATATATTCATAGAGTTAGTAAGAAAAAACTCATAATATATATATATATATATATATATATATATATATAGATTATGAGTTTTTTCTTACTAGCTCTATGAACTATAAGATAATTTTAGCTAAGGGTATGAAAAAACAGCATCACAGGTTGCTGCAGTGCAGAACACATTTTTTCGTTTCTCTTTATGACCACCTTAATCTAATGTAGGTTTAATTTTCTTTTTAAATAACACAGGAAGGAAAAACAAGTTAATAAAAAGAAATAATCCATACATCAGATTACTGGCATCCTCCATAAAATATCTGTAACAGTTGGACTTGAACAGCTGTAGGTTGAAGTTTTGGGGGAAACAACTTCGGGGAAGCGAGTTCTAAAGAGATGCAGTTCGGGGATTAAAAGAATTCTGATAGGCAGAAGTTCTGCAATATGGCTGTGTGACATTCCAGTCATGAGCGCTACCAGATGCCCGTGTAGCATTCGGGAAGGCATGGAGAGGTGGCACAATGGATGTAACTTCGTCTGAGCATTTGCCATAAAAAAAATCTGTAAAATAATGCATGGGAGGCAACATTCCTTCTTCTTTGTAGGGGAGTTATGTATAATAGCAGGGTTATTATTAATTCTAACAGCTTTGTTATGAATATTGTCTGGTTGTTTTAGTGCAACCTCTCCACAGCTCACAAGGGTGAGCAAAATTCAAGCTGAGAGCAGGGGCGCACCCACGGTGGGGGGCCGGGCCCGGGCCCCCCCCCCCAGCTCTGTGGGTCCTTTAAAAATTTATATATATTTATTTCGATAACAGCAGAACATGAAAAACTGGCAATTACAAACAAAGAGTAACACATGAGCCAGCAGCTCTCTGACTCTTAACCTGCATATGATCCAGTAATTATCGAATTACCTGACCTCGCCTCACTACGGTCCCCTCCCCCTTAGAAAATTCCTGGGTGCGCTCCTGGTTGAGAGCGCACATGAGTTTTATAAACTATAGTTAACTGGTCGTCAGTGAACACGTTACGGACTTGGTACAATTGTATCATCCAAGTTTCTTGGAGGCGGTTTTAGCAAGTGATCTGACACGAGAGGTCCAGCTGAAGGCATTGTTAAATTGGACACCAAGAATTTCAGTACTTTTGGAGATAGGAATATTGGTAGCATTGAAGGTAAGACACGAATCTGGCAATATCTGTCTGTTTGTAAATTGTATATATTTGGTTTTACCAGCATTAAATGAGATAAGGTTGTTTTGTCCCCATTTATTGATCGTAGATAAGTCTTGATTCATGGAGATGGCTGTACTGAGTTGAAAGTAAGAGATATTAGACTTTGTAAATGGGTGTTTGAGTGTGAATGAACTGTGAAGTGTTGAGTCATCTACATATGAATGGATGGGATTGTGGGTGACAGATAAGAGAGTTGGCGCCAAAACTGATCCCTGCGGCACACCGGCATTAATTGAGTGGAAATTGGAATATACATCATCTACTTTGATTCTTATTTTTCTGTTGCTGAGATATGAGGAAAGCAGAGGAACAAAAGACAGTCCATAGCAAGGAAGTTGGACAGCTGGGAATGGTGCCACACTCTGTTGAAAGCTTCAGAAATATCAAGGGCTACTGCATGAGTCATGTTGGTTAATTGATTGATGGATTGCATGAGTCAGGAGATTGAGTATGTCAGTGGTGGGTCTTTCGTGGTGAGAACCATATTGTCTAGCACTAATTAAGTTGTTGGATTAAAGATATTTGACTATCTATCTATATATTGCCAGACGCCTCAATCCCGTTTGGGGTGGCCACAAACAAATCGCCTCCAAGTCGCCCTGTCCCCCGCCATTTCACTGCCCTGCTCCCAACTCACACACCCCTCTCTCATATACATCTCCACCCCATCCCTCCATCTCATCCTCGGCCTCCCCCTCCCTCTTCCCCCCTCCACCTCCCTCACATACACTCTCTTCGTCAGACTATATGCTTATTAATTAAAATTTCAAATACTTTACCAAGAGAAGATGTGACAGCTATAGGTCTGTAATCAGAGGGGTCAGAGGAATTTCCTCTCTTTGGAATTGGGTGGATATTGGCTTCTTTCCATGAATTAGGGAATGAAGAAGTCGTATGCATAGTCAGAATAATTTAGCTAGAATAGAGGCAAGTTCTGGGGAACGCTTTTTCAAAACAGTTGGAGGGATTCCATCTGGGTCTGGAGCTTTGTTGTTTGGTAAATTGTCTAGGATGGATTTTACGTATCTTGTCTGTATTTTAAGTGGAACAGTTTTGGGAGTCAAGGTCTAGTACTGGGACGTTCTGGCTGAGTTCCTCTGTGGTAGAATTTCTGGCAAATGTATTGGCAAAAATATTCGCTTTCCCACGTGGGTCGTTTATAGTATTGCCATCAGATGATTTGTGGGGGAATGGATGATGACTTGAATTTGTTGATTTTTTTTTTTTTTTTTTTTTTTTTTTTTTGAGTTGCCCAGAATATTCTCTTGTTGTTAGGGTTGTTAAGTACAGTAGTTTTGATGCTTGATTTTGAAGAAAGTTTGATTTAGCGAAATTTATTAACAGCTTTTGCGTGGTTTCTAGCAATTTCAAATTGACAAAGTGATGCAGAAGTTTTTAATTTTAAGCGTTATATGCTAATGACTTTTGGGCCATTGCTCTGGCACAGTTGCTATCAAACCATTTTGGAGAGTTCAGTCTTTTAGTGAACTGTTGACTTTGTATGAATAAATCAATACCAGCTAGTATTAAGTCATTAATGTGGGATTGGGTAGAATTGACATCACAAGAGAAGAAAGACTGCCATGGAATATCAAGCAAGATAATTTCTAAATCCATCCCAGTTTGCCCTATCAAAATGCCATCGGGTCACCCTTTCAGGCTCAGAACGGGGAGGTTTGGGGAGGCTAACTAATGAGGCTTTCATGAGATTGTGGTCAGAGGATCCAAGTGGTGACAGTATTCATTCCTGTATTGGTATGGATTGTTTGTCAGGAATAGATCCAAGAGATGGGCATTATGGTCAGGATTATCTGGTACTCTGGATGGTTGCTTTACCAACTGCATGAGATGAAATGATTTTGCAAATGCTCGCACTCTAGACTAGCATCATCAGTCCTGGCAGAATGCAATAACCATTCGACATTATGTTCATTAAAATCACCCAAAATGGTAATTTCGGTGCTAAGGGTAAGGTTAAGGTTACTCAGTTGTGTGGATATGGAGTTAGTTACACGGGGTTCTGAAGAAGCATTAGGAGAGCAATAGAATACAAAGATATATTTGGTCATATTTAGGTAATTACTTTATACAGTGAGTAATCAAAATTAGTTGAAATGAAGTTTAAAACAATGTTAACTGCATATTCATATTTCATATAACAACAGGTGCCATCCTTGTTACGGAAGTTTGTGAGGAGATGGTAACCAGGAAAACAAACTGGAGATATTTTGGTAGAAGAGATTTGTGGTTCTGTGAGGAACAGGGCCAGAGGGAATATGGACACAAGAATTATAATAGTAAAGTTTAAACGGAAGTCGATGGAAAGAACACATATATGAAAATAATGTATTTTGCCATCGTTAAGTATGCACATTATACAAGGTAAAAGTGTCATCACCTATTAGCTTTAACAGTACTACTTACACATACTAAAATGCGTGACTTAAAGAACAGTGCCCCCCAAAATTACCATATTACCCCCGACGACAGGGCAAGCCAAACACAGCTCAGTATGCCCGAGGATGTGCCGACACCCCCACACGGACCCCATGGGGTAGCCGCCACCAGTCACCACCACTCCCAGCAACAGCGACATATGTCAGCCTGGGCCGTGCGCCCCTGTGTCATGCAGCCACCACGCCGTTGCCGCCGTAGGAGAAGGACACTACCTTCACGGAGTGGAATTGTTGAGTCAGCAAGGGGTGGAGTTGAAAAACACTCCAGACGGCGCCCCTCTGGTAGAGACGATCTATGGTCGCTCTCATCCTCGTGAGATGATCTATGGTCGCTCTGACAGTGCTACGGTAGAGACGATCTATGGTCACTCCCATCCTCGTGAGACGATCTATGGTCGCTCCGAAAGTGCTCTGGTAGAGACTATCTATGGTCGCTCCCATCCTCGTGAGACGATCTATGGTCGCTCCGAAAGTGCTCCGGTAGAGACGATCTATGGTCGCTCCCGTCCTCGTGAAATGATCTATGGTCGCTCCGAAAGTGCTCCGGTAGAGAAGATCTATGGTCGCTCCCGCCCTCGTGAGACGATCCATGGTCGCTCCGACAGTGCTCCGGTAGAGACGATCTATGGTCGCTCCTGTCCTCGTGAGACGATCCATGGTCGCTCCTGTCCTCGTGAGACGATCCATGGTCGCTCCGACAGTGTTCCGGTAGAGACGATCTATGGTCGCTCCCGTCCTCGTGAGACGATCCATGGTCGCTCCGAAAGTGCTCCGGTAGAGACGATCTATGGTCGCTCCCATCCTCGTGAGACGATCTATGGTCACTCCGAGAGTGTCTTGGTAGAGACGTCCTATTGTCGCTCCCTTCCTCGTGAGACGATCTATTGTCGCTCCGAGGGTGTGCAGAGAGTAATGAGTCGAGAGACGTCCCCCCGGCAGGAGACTAGAGCCCAGGCTTCCTGTCCCAGAGTGACCCAGACAGGCCTCACAGCCTCCCCTGGTCTCTGTTCCCTACGCCTGGCTCTAGAGCAGACGCACCTGACGGACCCCAGTGGAAGTCGCTGCCGCAGCCCTCCCCTGTCGGCGCCCCTAGACGCTGGAGACCGCAGCCCTCCCCTGTCGGCGCCCCTTGACGCTGGAGACCGCAGCCCTCCCCTGTCGGCGCCCCTAGACGCTGGAGACTGCAGCCCACAGTCTCTCTCGGTTCTCCCCAGGACACCCAGGCGTGATCTCTCTATGCCCCCACGATGCTGGGACTTAGCACAGAGGTTCCTGGAGCTATTCGGCCCCAGTCCCGAGGGCCACACACCTGAGCCAAGCCCGAAAGCCACGGGAAGCCCAGGACGCGAGAGGACGCCCTTACGAGTTATCCCATGCCCTCTCGGCCCACCTCGCATTGGCGGTGCCCCTAGCCCGGCAGGATCGCCGATGACATGTTCCTGCCTATCCCCCTGATGAATACGTGTGATATTGTAGCATGAGTGATTTAGGTTAAGTGTGATTTCCCCTAATGTAAGTATTGTACAGTGATTTCATATAGTGCATATCGAGGTAAATAAGATCACAGTGAGAATTTAAAGGACGAGAGTGTGGAACAAGATCTGATTGACTGTACTTATGAGTGACCTCCCTGTTATACAATTAATAAGCCTGTGCCGCCTGGAGATTCCCCTATAAAGACATACCCCCATTACTGTGAAGGAATATTGTGAAAGGAAGTCTATCTATCTGTTGCCAGACGCCTCAATCCCATTTGGGGTGGCCACAAACAAATCGCCTCCAAGTCGCCCTGTCCCCCGCCATTTCACTGCCCTGCTCCCAACTCACACCCCCCTCTCTCATATACCTCTCCACCCCATCCCTCCATCTCATCCTCGGCCTCCCCCTCCCTCTTCCCCCCTCCACCTCACTCACATACACTCTCTTCGTCAGTCTTTCACCCTCCATCCTCTCCACATGGCCAAACCACCTCAGTGTGTTCCTCATAACGCTTACTATCACATCCACATCCACACCACAACGCTCCTTTATATCCTCATTCGTCAGCCTGTCTCTCCACGTGACTCCACAGGCACCTCTTAAATAACTCATTTCCACTGCTCTCACTCTTGACTTGTGTCCTACCAACAATGTCCAAGCTTCACTTCCATACGTTAGAGTTGGTATCACAATACTGTCATGTAGTAACTTTTTCACTTCCATGCTCACTTCCCTGTTTCTTATCACTGCTTTCAAGGAACCAGCAACCTTTCTTCCCTGCTGTACCCTTTCAAGCACTTCACCCTCCAAACCTCCATCCTTACTCATCACACTACCCAAATACTTAAATGTACTCACATTTTCCAATTCCTCACCATCCAACCTCACTGTACATTCACTAATTTCACCTCTCTCAAAGGAAGTATTAATGGTATTCTCTCCCTCCCCCACGCTACCCATAAATCTTGTTTATCACTCGCCCCAATATCCCGAGTAAGTGTGAATCAAGAATAAAATCAATTACCAAAGTCCCTTGGCTAGTGGAAACCATATAAACTTCACAGCTAATATCTGCTGCTCTCCAGTATTACCATAACTTTCCCCTAGCCGTCACAAGTCACTCCCCGCACCTCCCCTATCTCCTCGTGAGACAACCCCCCCCCCGCGCCTCCCGCGCGCGCCTATATTTAGTGCACTCTTGATACACTAGGATTGATTGTGTTGTCATTACTATCAGAGAAGCAAGTATCCTGTGAGATACACATATCCTAGACAAGGTTTTATATTGCTATGTATTGTGCTGTAATATCTGCTGATTTGTCCTGTGTCTGATTGTGGTAATATACGTGTAAAGGTTGTTGCCCAGAGTTTTTGTGTCCTGCCTCTCTTTATTGCACTAAGGTCCGGTCTCACAAGAGGACCCTGCCCCACGTTAGGTGAAATAGGAACGAGAAGTCGAGCCTAATTTCACCTAGCATTACACTGGTGGCCAGCAGTGGTTCTAGACCCGGGCGTAAGAGAGAGGTAATCAGGAAATATTTGGCAAAATGGCAACCAAACCGCACGTTCAGTTACCCAAGTTTGACCCCAACCAGTATGATATACACACATATCTGGCAATAATTAAACCCTTACTGGATATTGGCTTTGAAAATGACCAACAAAAAATTGCAGTCACACTACCACTATTGGGTAAAGCAGCGGTGAACATAGCGCCGAAAATCGTCCCAGAACTCACCTGGCCGAACTTTACTGTACAAGCCATCACCCCATCATTAGGGAAAGTAGTGGCTCTCTCCAAATTGGATAGTTTTGCATTCGACGGGGATTTAGATAATACCCTGATACAGGCAAGACGCCTGGTTACTGCTGCCTACCCGGAGGCAGATGAGGAAACCCGGGATCAGCATACATTTAATACTCTGCTCAGAGTGCTCCCAAATGTTGTGAAACAACACTTCACTATCCATGATCCAACAGGAGACATGGATAGAGATATATAGCTGATGCGGCGCCTCCTGACCACCTGCCCTTCTCCACAACAAATTAATGTTGTTAAGAAATTCCCCACCCGACCCCCAGCCACACCGCGTCCACCTCTGCCTCACACCAGCCCGACCCCGACGCCTAGCCCGCCCAGGGCACACCCCTCCCGTTGGCGCCCTGCCCCGCGAGAAAACCCGAACGCAATTCTTATCAACCCGTGGGAATTCACAGCCTGCAACTCCCGCTGCCCCCTTCATGACATACGGGACCAGCTTAAAGCTGCTCGCCGCAGAATCACAGCCCCGGGTTCGCGTAAAGTGTCCGCCTTAGAAGGCGAGGCCCCAGGGGATGAGCTGACGCCCGTGGACGAGCCCCATCCAGGAGAAGTAGAGCAGGAACAGGAGAACGAGAGCCCTAGCCAGCTGGATTTTTTGGCCCGCCCCCGCACCAACCCACGGTGGCGGGGGCCATCACCCCTAAGTATCGCCCCCCAGTATACCGCAAGATGAAAATAAACGGCGTGAATGCCAGACTACTAGTCGATACGGGAGCGGCCAGGTCCTGCCTTTACAGCCACTATTTCTCCCGCTACAAATCGCGGTTTGGCCCACTCTGCCCTACTACCACTCACCTTGTGGACGCGGGGGATGGCCCCCTGCCCATCCATGGGGAAACTCGGGCCCTATGGGTCGACACCCACCAGCCAGTGTCCACCCAACATCCATTCATCATTTTTTATTCCTCCTGCCGGATTTATGATGGGTATTTAGGGCTAGACTTGCTCCAAAAACTCGGAGCCACGATCGACTGTCGCCACCGACAACTCCAGTTCCGCCCCCCACCCCGTTCCACCCCAGCCGTTTGCACATGCATGCCGCGGCCCCGGCCGGAGGATTCGCCCTCTTCCTCCCCCCAGTGCCCCCCTTCTTCCCCCCTTTTTCCACCTCCCTCTCCTCCCCCTCCCGTGCCTTTCCACCCCACTCCTGCCCCCTCTTTCCCTGCCACCATCTCCGCCGCCGTTACCATCCCCTCCCACCATGAGGCATGGGTGCCCCTTAACAGGCCCTCAGGTCCATCCGTTTTGTTCTCCCCCCTCCTCCCCACTGGACCCCTTTCTGCCTGCCTTGTGTCCCCCACCTTCCTCCCTCCCCACCACGCCACCATCCGCATCGCCAATCTCGCCCCGTCCCCTCTCACCCTCCCCAAAGGGCTTATCATCGGAGAGATGGAGGAAGCCGAGCCCTGTGCCCCATCCTCCTCCCACCTCCCCACCCCTCTACCCCCCATCCCCGACCATCTCTCCAACCAGCAGTCAGACACCTTACGCCGCCTTCTCCTGGATTTCCAGGATTTGTTTGCGACAGGACCAGCAGATATAGGGCATACCACGTACCTGTCGCACGTAATCCATACGACAGGCCCACCTATACGACAACCTTCCCAACGCAAGAACCTCTGACAGAGAGAAGAGGAGGACTGCCAGGTGCGCGAAATGGAAGAGGCAGGTGTTATCTCCCCCTCCACCAGCCCGTGGTCCTCTCCCATCGTTCTAGTAAAAAAAGAAAGACGGCACGATGCGGTTTTGCATCGACTACCGCCGTGTGAACAACGTCACCATTAAAGATGCCACCCCCCTCCCCCGCATTGACGATTCCCTAGACTCCCTCTACAGGGCGTCTTGGTTTTCTACCCTCGACCTCCAGTCTGGATATTGGCAGGTCCCCATCCACCCGGACCATCGAGGCAAGACGGCCTTTTCCACCAGTAATGGCAAACATTACGAATTCAATGTTCTGCCATTCGGCCTCTGCAACGCCCCTGCCACTTTCTGCAGACTAATGGAATCTGTCTTGAGCGGCCTTACTTGGGAAATATATTTAGCTTATCTTGACGACGTCATTGTTTTTAGCCAGACCTGGGCCGACCACTTGCAGTGCCTCCGTCGATTTTTCACCAGAATTCGCCAGGCAGGCCTCAAGCTACATCCTTCTAAATGTGTCCTGGCCGCTAAGACTGTCTCATTCCTAGGACATACTATTTCCCAAGCAGGAATTTCCCCAGATCCCGACAAGCTCCGTGCCATAGCGGAGATACCACCTCCGCATGTCCATGGCGTCTGCGCCTTCCTGGGACTAACGTCCTATTACCGTCGCTTTGTGAAGGGATTCGCACAGATCGCTAAGCCTCTTCACGACTTGACATGAAAAGGGGAACCTTTCCTCTGGAACGAGAATCGGCGAGCTGCTTTTCAACAGCTAAAAGACAAGCTTGTCTCGGGCCCCATCGTGGCCTTCCCCGACTATGCCCTCCCTTTTCGCCTCTACACGGATGTATCCTTTACCACGATAGGCGCCGTCCTAGCCCAGGTACAGGCTGGCCGGGAACACATCATCGCCTGCGCCAGCCACACTCTGAACCCAGCCAAAAAAAATTATGCCGCCACCAAGCGAGAATACCTCGGCATAATCTGGGCCCTCCAATATTTTAGGGCTTATCTTTCTGGGACCCAAGTCACGATAATCACCGACCACCAATCACTCCAGTGGTTGCGCCAATCAGACTCCCATAATGCCCAACTCGTCCGGTGGCGTGACACCCTAGAGGAGTTTCAGTACGAGATTTCATACAGACCCGGAAAGCTCCACACCAATGCAGATGCCCTCTCCCGCCTCCCCATCCACGCAGTACAACCGGACCCCGACCTCCTACAACTTTGGCACCACAAGGAACGGCCCCCTTGGATCCCTGCTCACCTATTCCCCAAGCTGTGCCGACAGGGCGACCACCTTCTAACCCCGTCCGGACACATCCTCTTGACCCCCAATGCAGAACGTGACACCCTGCGCCACCTGCATGCCCACAACGGCATCCACCTGGGCACCAAAAAATTACTACAGGTGTTCAATGATATTTACTGGGCCCCAAATCCCTCCACACTCGCCAAGGAAATTATCCAGACTTGCTGCACCTGCGCGCTTGGGAAAGATATCACCCGGACCGCCGGGCCATCTGGCCATATCACCGCCCACAAGCCCTGGCAACTCCTGGTGATCAACGTAATAGGCCCTCTTCCCCCTAAATCTTGATATAAATATGTGGTCATTTTTGTAGACACGTACTCCAAATTCGTAGTAGCCTGCCCAGCTAAGGAACATCATGCCGTCACTGTCGCCGATGCCCTGCTCCGACACGTGTTCCCTTACTTTGGCATTCCCCAAGCCATCCATTCCGATAATGCCCCCGAGTTCTCTGGAAAAGTCTGGGAAGAACTAGCCAGGATTTTCGGGTACAAGGTCTCCCACTCCTCACCATACTGGCCACAAGGGAACGCGGTATGTGAACGTAGCCATCGTACCCTTATCAATCAGCTACGCACCAGAATCGAGGCTACAAAAGATGACGATTGGCCGGCACATGTAAAAATTGTCTAATGGGGCATGAATTCATGACCCTGAGAAGACGGGATTTCCCCCCATGAAAGAATCTTTGGCGAAACCCCCCTCCTACTACCCATACGCCATCACCTGCGACCTCCCGCTTCCGCTCCCACTACAGACCCGCTACACTTGCTAAAAGGGCGGATATACCACCTGCAAAAGAACCTAGACCTTGGACCCGACACAGCCTCCAACCCTTTCAACCCGGGTGACACAGTCGTCGTCGCCCAACTTCCCACTCCCCACAAGCTCTCCCCCAGTTTCACGGGGCCCCACACAATCACCAAAGTCCCCAACCCATACCAAGTAGTCGTAGACTATCACGGCACGCCCCGTACCCTCTGCAACCGTCACGTGCGGCCTTTCCGCACGCCCACCTCCCCCGCTTCGGCCCCACACCCCCGCTCCGGCCCCACACCCCCAGCCCCCTTCGGCTCCTGCACCACCCTTTACAGTCACATGTGAGTGCTATGGTTCCTCCTCACCCTCCCACTCCGCCCCCCCTACCATCTCCACCTCCCTGGCCACCACCACCCCCAGCACCTCACCTGATGCCTCCCCCGCCACCCCTCCCTCACCCTCACCCCTTCCCTCCATGGCCCCCCCCTCAACGCCCACTCCCACCTCTTCCGCCCACGCCACCACACCCCACCGCAACCCATTACCACCCCCCCTCCCCCACCCACCATCCGTACACCCACTCCGCCAACACCGCGCCTCACCGCGCCCACAACACGCAAAACAACCCGCCCATCCCATACACCCACTTCTCCCTCCACCCCGACCCTCAAGACCACCACCACCAGCTCGGGCCGCCTCTCACGCCCACCCGCCC
The DNA here is from genome assembly GCF_032717465.1 of Coenobita brevimanus. Classification (NCBI taxonomy): domain Eukaryota; kingdom Metazoa; phylum Arthropoda; class Malacostraca; order Decapoda; family Coenobitidae; genus Coenobita; species Coenobita brevimanus. Next base: position 35,720,219 of record NC_136982.1, read on the forward strand.
GCCCGATACTCACACACCCCAACACCACCCACCTCTCCACGACTTCACACCATCAAGCTACATCAGGCCCAAATCCCCTCTACCTGTACTCCCCAGAGACTCAACGCCGCATTACCACAGCGCAAAACCCAGCCCTTACCCGCAGTATCCAGCATCCAGCCCCCAACCACACCGACATCCACACCAAGCAAGATGAGAGTGAAGCGGGCCGTATGGGCACCTACCCTTGGCAGGAACCACAGACTCTGCGGGCCACACCACCTGCTAAACCTCCTCCAGCCTACCACCACCACCTCCACACTCTTCCTCACCTGCGAACCAGCACAAGAAGAGAACCCCTACACTGTCGCCTGGCAAACTGCGCTGCAACACCTCCAGCCCGTCTACACCACCTCCAACATACAAGCGTTCCACCTCCAGCCACGAGGACGTGACTTTTTACAGGGGGAGAGTGATAAAATGCGTGACTTAAAGAACAGTGCCCCCCAAAAATACCATAGTACCCCCAACGACAGGGCAAGCCAAACACAGCTCAGTATGCCCGAGGATGCGCCGACACCCCCACACGGACCCCACGGGGTAGCCGCCACCAGTCACCACCACTCCCGGCAACAGCAACATATGTCAGCCTGGGTTGTGCGTGCCTGTGTCATGCAGCCACCACGCCGTCGCCGCTGTAGGAGAAGGACACTACCTTCACGGAGTGGAATTGTTGACTCAGCTAGGGGTGGAGTTGAAAAAGACACTCCAGACAGCGCCCTTCTGGTAGAGACGATCTATGGTCGCTCCCGTCCTCGTGAGACGATCTATGGTCGCTCCGACAGTGCTCCGGTAGAGACGATCTATGGTCACTCCCGTCCTCGTGAGACGATCCATGGTCGCTCCGACAGTGCTCTGGTAGAGACGATCTATGGTCGCTCCCGTCCTCGTGAGACGATCCATGGTCGCTCCGACAGTGCTCCGGTAGAGACGATCTATGGTCGCTCCCGTCCTCGTGAGACGATCCATGGTCGCTCCGACAGTGCTCCGGTAGAGACGATCTATGGTCGCTCCCGTCCTCGTGAGACGATCCATGGTCGCTCTGACAGTGCTCCGGTAGAGACGATCTATGGTCGCTCCCGTCCTCGTGAGACGATCCATGGTCGCTCCGACAGTGCTCCGGTAGAGACGATCTATGGTCGCTCCCGTCCTCGTGAGACGATCCATGGTCGCTCCGACAGTGCTCCGGTAGAGACGATCTATGGTCGCTCCCGTCCTCGTGAGACGATCCATGGTCGCTCCGACAGTGCTCCGGTAGAGACGATCTATGGTCGCTCCGACAGTGCTCCGGTAGAGACGATCTATGGTCGCTCCGACAGTGCTCCGGTAGAGACGATCTATGGTCGCTCCGACAGTGCTCCGGTAGAGACGATCTATGGTCGCTCCGACAGTGCTCCGGTAGAGACGATCTATGGTCGCTCCGACAGTGCTCCGGTAGAGACGATCTATGGTCGCTCCCGTCCTCGTGAGACGATCCATGGTCGCTCCGAAAGTGCTCCGGTAGAGACAATCTGTGGTCGCTCCCATCCTCGTGAGACGATCCATGGTCGCTCCGAGAGTGTCTTTGTAGAGACGACCTATTGTTGCTCCCTTCCTCGTGAGACAATCTATTGTCGCTCCAAGGGTGTGCAGAGAGAGGTGAGTGGAGAGACGTCCCCACGGCAGGAGACTAGAGCCCAGGCTTCCTGTCCCAGAGTGACCCAGACAGGCCTCACAGCCTCCCCTGGTCTCTGTTCCCTACGCCTGGCTCTAGAGCAGACGCACCTGACGGACCCCAGTGGAAGTCGCTGCCGCAGCCCTCCCCTGTCGGCGCCCCTAGACGCTGGAGACTGCAGCCCACAGTCTCTCTCGGTTCTCCCCAGGACACCCGGGCGTGATCTCTCAACGCCCCCATGACGCGAGGACTTAGCACAGAGGTTCCTGGAGCTATTCGGCCCCAGTCTTGAGGGCCACACGCCTGAGCCAAGCCCGAAAGCCACGGGAAGCCCAGGACCCGAGAGGACGTGCTTACGAGTTATCCCGTGCCCTCTCGGCACGCTTCGCATTGGCGGTGCCCCTAGCCCGGCAGGATCGCCGATGACATGTTCCTGCCTATCCCGCTGATGAATACGTGTGATATTGTTGCATGAGCGATTTAGGTTCAGTGTGATTTCCCCTAATGTAAGTACAATATTGTGCAGTTATTTCATATAGTGCATATTGAGGTAAATAAGATAACAGTGAGAAGTTAAAGGACGAGAGTGTGGAACAAGATCGGATTGACTATACTTATGAGTGACCTCCCTGTTATACAGTTAATAAGCCTGTGCCGCCTGGAGATTCCCCTATAAAGACATACCCCCATTACTGTGAAGGAATATTGTGAAAGGAAGTATTAATGGTATTCTCTCCCTCCCCCACACTACCCATAAATCTTGTTTATCACTCACTCCAATATCCCGAGTAAGTGTAAATCAAGAATAAAATCAATTACCAAAGTCCCTTGGCTAATGGAAACCATATAAACTTCACGGCTAATATCTGCTGCTCTCCAGTATTACCATAACTTTCCCCTAGCCGTCACAAGTCACTCCCCGCACCTCCCCTATCTCCTCCTCGTGAGACTCAACCCCCCCCCCCCCGCGCCTCCCGCGCGCGCCTATGTTTACTGCGCTCTTGATACACTAGGATTGATTGTGTTGTCATTACTATCAGAGAAGCAAGTATCCTGCGAGATACACATATCCTAGACAAGGTTTTATATTGCTATGTATTGTGCTGTAATATCTGCTGATTTGTCCTGTGTCTGATTGTGGTAATATACGTGTAAAGGTTGTTGCCCAGACTTTTTGTGTCCTGCCTCTCTTTATTGCACTAAGCTCCGGTCTTGAAAGAGGACCCCGACCCACGTTAGGTGAAATAGAAACGAGAAGTCGAGCCTAATTTCACCTAGCATTACACATACTTTCAAATACGTAAACATAATTCCATAATTTCGTACTGATTCTGAAATACAGTCAACCTTGCCAGCTGCTTTCTTTAGTACCAATAGCTTCCTCTGTGATGTATACCCTAATAATACTGTAGCACTGTGATACCAGTTTCATTAATTTGTGAACATGATTGTCGTCAGCGGAGGTGTTAGACATATGGGTATTTAGACAATCAAATATCCTCTGAACTGTAAGTAATACTGGGCTAGATGTTGTGCAACTCAGCTCTGGAAATTAATGGCACTGGTTGATGTTTTAGGATTTTTTTTTTTTTTTTTTTGCAAAATTTGGAATTTTTCAGTTTCATGACAGATTTCAACTACACTCGCTTGCACATAGGCGGCTTCCTCTGACTCCCTTGACAATGAAAGTGCTCTAATAACTATCACCTTTAGATGCTGATACCAGAGCATCTTGAGAAGGAAGATTTTTTTCTCTGCCATTTAACATATACAGTAATCTTGTTGAATTAGCAATAAGATATATTTCTTACCTGGGAAATGTAATGCCATCTTTCATCGATGAATTCTTGTGTCCATTTTTGCATCTGTAAGCTGTTTTCCTGACTTGGGCTGATACAAAAGGCGCATGCGTCAGACGGGGTGCATGAACAAGGCTGTCACTACATCTGTGCTGCCCTGGCGGCGGACACACAAACGCGGCACTACCCATGAGAAAGCCCCTCCATATAATAGAGCTCAGTGGATTGAACTTATGCAGACACAAACCCAACCCCAAACTCCCTTCCCCCCCCTTCAAGCCTCCTTTCTCCTCCTCTGTCCTCCTTTCCCCCCTCTGTCCTCCTTTCTCTCCTCTCCCTCTCTCCACAGAACATGTAAACACTACATAAAAACGTAAGTACATAACTTCACAAATGTACTTAATCATGTACGTACCTACATAAGGACAAATGTAACCAAGGATGGGCGTAAGTACCTACATATGTACTCAAGTATTCATGTAAGTATGTGTATGTATTTGGACACATGTTGGCCAACGTCAGTGTACACAGATAAATACGTACGTACTGTATGTAATTGCGTAGTGACCTACTTACGTGTGTAAAGGCGGCTTCACACTAGACCAAAAGTGGCTAACATGCGAGCCAGTTTTGCGAGTGAAAATGGCTAGCAGAGTCGAGTGTCCGTCACACTCGTGTGCTTTTGCGCGCCGAAACGGCCAACAGTGTCGTCTGCTTTGGTGCCTCGTGGTCATTTGTAAACAAACCACCACGGAGTACCCATTCCCTTTTCCTCAATTTCTGTAACCGCCTCACGTCCTTTAGCAACTCCAGAGCCACAAAGCAGTCTTCTAGAGTTTTCTTAGCCGCAGGATCCATATCAAAATCTGATTTTTACTTGTTGTTTGGAGACAAAACAGACAGCTTCTGTGGCTGGTCACCCGAGTGTCTGAATATTTATTTCATGTTACAAGAAATAAATAAAAGTGAGCAAAAACCACAGGAATTAAATTATATTTGCTTAACAATTTTAGTTAAAGTTTCCTTCTGTGAATAACAGAATATTTTCTCACCAATTACAAAATTAATATAGGCTCATTTGAGTTCTAATCCGACCAACAAGTTGTGAGCGAGAACTGTTATCCATTTCGCCTCGCAGGCAAAATTTCGCTCGCTGTTAGTCAGTTTGGCTAGCGGGTCGCAAAACTGGCTAGCCATGTTAGCCACTTTTGTCCCAGTGTGACGGCAGCTTTAGCGTGTACGCAATCGAGTATTTATGTCTGCAAGCACTTGCCTACTACAGTCTTGCCTACGTATGCGCATACGTAAATACGTACAATGCATATACATAATTTTTTTAAGCATTAATACACGTAGGCCTACTTAAACACATTCGTACTTAAACAATAGACATACATTAAATGTGTGGTTAGGTATTTCTGTATGCATATACCTTAGTGTATATGGAAATACTTGTATGATTACTGTTATGCTAGGCGTTTTTAGGTCAGCTTCCCGCACTAAGAATGCCTAGGTTGCAGCTGGGTTCCCTTTCTAGACCGAAGCTTGGACATAGTATGAGAGGAACAGGGCATAAAAGCACAGGGCAACAACCTTACACGTATATTGACAAATTCTCTGCTATGGAACAGGATGACAATTCACACAATATGCTAAACAAAGTTAATACATAGGCTTGGAGATGGGTTTCGAGTATCACACAGGATACTACATAGACAGAGGTCTTTGTCTAGGTAAGGGGGCAATACACAACTTTCACAGTCCTTGCATGGGAGGCTTGTTCCCAGTGAGAAGGCAAAATATAGGTTGTACTGTGCATGAGGTAGTTCAAGTATCCTTATTCTGACACTGACTCTATTTCCTGATTCATGGTAGTTATATATATTGTCACTGGATTCGTCCCAGGGTTATGATAATGACACTGAGTTTTGCCTCGCGTCTTGCACAGGATGGATATGTAGTGTCGAGTGTCTTTCCTCACTTTACTGAATTTCACTATTCACATGCACTGCACAGTCTTTGCCTCTCACAGTCTGTGAGGGCCATGTCTCACAGTCACCGTTATATATAATGTCACTGATCAGGCAAAGGGGAAAGGGGAGGGCCTGGGGACCCACAGTCGTCGGTCTGGGGTGGGCGAAGTCCCTTCAGGAGTCCCTTTGTCATGCGGCCACAGGACTACTAGCAGGGGTGTCGTCTCTCGTCAAGGGCTTGGGCTGGGTGTGGTGAAGGGCCCCTTACTTTTGGGGCTGGGAACTAGGGTCTGACCCTCAGGGCTAGGGCCAAACAGGTTCTGGAGGCACTCCCTGAGGGGCCTGGTGGAGGAAGGGCGTCACCTTCGTCGGGGAGGGGAGTCTCGCCCTGGGGTCCTGGGGGTGCCCTCAGAGGTCTGTCAGCTGTGGTCTCCTTTCCGTGGCATCACCGTCAGGGTGGGGCTGTGGCATTGCTCCCTGCCGGAGTCTGTCCAGTGGGGGTCCTACTTGGGGGCTGACTGGATAGAGAATAGCCCCGGGGATAACACCGGGCCTCTCCACCAATCCTTGGGGCAGAAGTCCTCCTCCTGGAGGTTGCCTCAGTCTGAGTGGACAGAGGAGCGGCCTGTGCTTCTGCCGCCAGGCAGGGCTGATCGCAGGTCGCCCTCATGCTGTGGACTCACAGGGGGCGAGGGACTTTGGTGTCCCTCCCCGGCACGGCTACTGGCCCTCACCGAGTTCCCTTGGACAACAGATGGAAGGCGGCTACAGGCCATCCCTTTGCCGTCGGTGCGGCTTCTGGCTATCACCGGGGCCCGACTCCCTGACGGCAACACAGATGAAGCACGGCTACAGGTCGTCGCATGCCTACCAGCGCGGCTGCAGGCCGTCACCGATCCCATATGGAAGACGACATGTAGATGAGGAGCAGCTACAGGCCGTCTCCTGCCTATTGGCACGGCTATAGGCTGTCGCTGGTGCTGTGCCCTCCAAGGCAACTGCAGAAGGAGAGGGGGCATACCTGTCTCCACTTGTGCGGCTTCAGGCCATCACAGGTTCTGCAGGGGATGTAAGCAGCACCTGATGGAGCAGCTACAGGCCGTGGCCTTTTTGTTGTGAGGCTACCGGCCGTCACAAGAGCCCAGCTATAGGCCGTCTCCTTGTCTTTAGAGCGGCTATAGGCCGTCTCCTTGTCTTCAGAGCGGCTACAGGCCATCTCTTGTTTTGCGTGGCTACCGGCTGTCACTGGGGTGCTGCTTGGAGCTGATGGTTCAGCTCCACCCTGATCCCTGCGAGAGCTAGCTCGCCCAAAAGGTAGTGCACTCGGACTGGGGTGGTCTCGTCGGATGCACTCCGGGGAATAGAGGTGCGCGGCCCAGGGGAACTTATGTCTGTATTGACTGGACATGTCGCACACACCATCTACCCCTCCGTAGTCTCCTCTTAGGGGTTTGGTGGCGACCTGAGTTGCCACGGCTGGTATTTCAATTACTTAGGTAAGTATGGACGTAAACAAGTACGAACATGTGCATATGAAATGTATTTGTGTATGTAGGCAAGTACATACGCAAGTACATATATACGTATGAACGTACATAGGTGCATACAAGTAAATACATAGGTGCATATATACAGTAGTTATGTACGTAAATGCATACGTGTGTATGGACATAGGTGCATATCTAAGTACATCGTAGGTGCGTACATAAGTCTGTCAAAGATACGTATGCAAGTACGTAATAGGTGTGTACATAAATACTCCATAGGTGCATACTTAGGTACGTTATAGGTGCGTACATAAGTACATCGTAGATGCATACATAAGTGTGTGCACAGGTGCATACATAAGTACGTACATAGGTGCTTACTTAAGTGCATACACAGATACATACTTAAGTGCGTACACAGATACATACGTAAGTGTGCGCGAGTACATACAGGTGCTTACATAAGTTTGTACACAGGTGCGCATGCAAGGAGGTACACAGGTGCACACATAAGGACATACATGGGCATACTTGTACGTAAGGACGTACACAGGTACGTATGTATGTACACGTGCATACATAAGTCTGTACACGTGCGTACATGAGTACGCACATGTGTACGTTCCTGGGTGCATATGTATGTCAGGTGCACTTGTATATAATGTCCATCCACAAGTATATACATGAGGAATACCCTCCATGTCGAAGATAATTCACCGTTGTTTTGGTAGGTGGTCATGTCATTATGTACAGTCGTCAGCACAAATTCGCTGCAAGCCTGCTCGTGTGATGTGGCTGTTTTGTCTGGCAACAGTGTATAGGAACTAGTTGCCACACAGGCTTTTATACTCCTTAAAGACGTGTTTGTAAGAAATAGTGCTATAGATCGCCCAGAATGCAATAGTCTTTATATCTGATTAGCATAAAAATGAGCAAAAGACGACAGAAGAATGTTGTAGAGTGATAAAATTTCTGCTCTTTCCCTCGTACCCACCCCATATTCCTCCCCACTCTACCTCTCACCCCCCCCCCTTGCTCCTTCATTTCCACTCCCCTCTCTCCGCACCCTGTCTACCTTAACCACGGCGCAGATCTACGTAATGAACTGCACTCTTCTCCATTTCGTGTCTATTCCTGTAACCTTTTAGCTCCTTACATTCGAGAGTATCTTGCTATGCCTCAGTCTTTTTCACCCACACTTTACACCAAACGTGATGCAGTAGTTCGAAACATGATGGGTTCTGATCCCGCTTCATGAATCAGTGAACAGTATGAGGAGGATGGGAACATTTTCCTTGCAACGAGAGAGAGAGACAGGCAGACAGAGACAGACAGAGAGAGGAAGTGGGAGGAATGAGCACAAATGTTTGTTTAATTTCTCCTACTGATATACTAGCCACCAACTGCCAGGCTCACTAAACACACACACACACACACACACAGTAAGGAATACATCACAAGAACGAGACCTCAAATGTTTCTGTAGCTAGCGGGTGTTGGTAGTGACAAGGGGTGGAGAAAAGAATGACAACTGGAATAAAAAAAAAAGTGGGAATCAGACGAGGAGGGTGAGAATGGGATTAGAACAGGAAGGAATATTGGTAATTAGCCTTGGATACATTTTATTAAAGCATTTCGAGCAATTGAGAACAGGACAATATTGGTTTAGTAAACAGTCAAGAAAGAATTGTGATGCACCAGTCGGGTTAGTGCCGTGGATAAATGAATGAAGGTAGAGAGAGTGAGGAGAGGAGAAAGTGGAGAGGCATGAAAGTGAGTGGGGTGTAGGAGGGAGAGGGAGGGGTGGGGAGACATCAGGAGGAGAAAGGAGGAGAGAGGGGAAGGGAGTTTAGGCACGGTTATGAGGAATGTCAGAGTATTACGCGCTTACGTCGTTTCATAACATTCTGTCAGCTCTTGCCCTTTTTTATACTAATTAAATGCGGTATACATAATATTATACTCTAGCCAGCCTCTAGTACCACTTTTTAAAAACACGTCGTTAAAGTGTATAAAAGTCTACGTGGCAACTAGTCCCTTTACACTGTTGCCAGACAAAAGGACCCAAATCACACGAGTAGACTTGCAGCGAATTTATGCTGACGACTGTACCTGTTTCTGAGTCGGGACCTTGTAATGGTGGTCTGGAGGTTCCTTAGTGCAAGGGAAACTATATTACAATGATGACGGCGGACACAGTTTGCGCATGCCAGTGCAACGCTGAAAGGGAACGGCACGGCCGGCGAGGGAGCTTCCTAAGCATACGGCCATTAGTGAATCCAAGGCAGTTTGTGTACATGAGTTTTAAATTTTCTTGTTCTGTATAACAGTTTGGGTAACGTATCCGTTCGTTCGTTTAAAGATTTCCTGCACCTATAGTGCAGGGCGGGCCATACATTAGCCCGGTCAGTGGAGTGTGTGCTGACTTAAAAAATAGTAAGGGGGAAGACAGGGCCTGGGGACAGCCCAGCACACACGCCCTGTCGTCTAGCTGGCTTTGTGATGTGTGTGTAACGTATCCAAGTTAAGTACATTTTTCTACGCTGTGGCTGAACACCAAGAGGCGAAATTAGCCATTTCACAAAATGAAATTCTGTACACCAATATTGAGTAAAAAATTGAACCTCTAATCAGGTAATCCTTCCCCATCCCACCCATTCACTCACTTTCCAAAACCTATGGTTCATACATGCATCCAAACACCACAGCATATTAAATAAAAATAATAATAATAATGTTCTCACTTTCAAGTACTGTAAGGGGTGCTTCTGAAAAGCTCCAACCCGATGGAGGGCACTGCTGACTCCAGTTTAACACAGTCCCGTGCAGTTTATAAAGCCTATTTCTGTTAAATATCAACACTGTTGTTTGAAGCTGTGAATCACAGTAATGTCACATGCCATAATATAAATAATACTATTAGAAAACGTAATTATAACATCCCACCATTTTATTGGTTCTGTAATACCAAGTAGTGGAAGTTTGGTTCTTAATATATACAGGTAGTTGGCTCAGTCTGTAAATTAAGCCTAGTGGGTATCTTGACCCATTTAGTCTCAGTGTTGGCTTAAATTTAATGATCAATAAATAATGGCATTTATCATTACATTTTATCCGGTCTAGGAGTACGTCCCAAAACAAGGATGAGGACGGATGTTCAAGGTAAAGCAAGCCAAGACATCTGTTTTCGCTACAAATACAGGAAGCCAAGTTTTATATTCACAATCTGCATAACTAGATATAGAGGAGTTCTGGGTGATTGACAGTGGAATGAGGAAGAAGTTTAGAACAAAACTCGAAATATTGCTCACGCGTGATTTGGGTGGGCAAAATGTTGAATACCAGTATTTACGCAACATTAAATTTAAGCCCACATAGAGACTGAATGAGTCAAAATAACCACTAGGCATAATTTACAGTCTGAGCCAACTATATATTAAGAACCAAACTTCCACTACGTAGTAGAAATGTAATAGTGTAATGTGTTGGGATTGCCATCAGCAGATATCTACAGTAATTTCTGTAGGTGATTGATAAAACAATTCACGTTATGTTATAATTATTTACGTTTTCTATATGCATTATTTATATTATGGCATGTGACATTACTGTGATTCACAGCTTCATACAGCAGTGTACATATTTAACAGTGAGAAATAGGCCTTTTAAACAGTGCGGGACTGTGTTAAACTGGAGTTTGCAGTGCCTTCTATTATTAGCTTTGAAAGCACCCCTTTGACGTGGCCATGCCGTGAAATGTCACTGTCCTGTTTAACTTGTGCTAAGCACAACGTTGTGAAGCTCATTCTTACAAGCAAATGAGTTTTTACATGAGAGAGATGATACTATCCTGCATTTACAGAATTTGCAGCATTTGATGACAACCATCCTTCAAGGGCAAGTTGGCTACAAATCGTGTGCTACACCCATCATACTGAGAAACTGCCCAGAATTCGAAGTTTTCATTTACAACAGACCGAGTTTCAGTGAAGCTATCCAGATCAGTAGTCAACTTCTTGAATATCAGTGCAAACTCTGCCATGTATTCTGACTGTCATCATGTCCTTACATGTGACACATGATTTCTTTTTTGTTAGAACAGCAAGTTCTGCTGCATATGACTCTGTACTTTTCTCTGTGAAAAATTCGTTACCGTACATAGAAGTTGCTAGAAAACTTCGGCAGGAAGTTGGAGACTTTCAAGAGCACAGTTGTAATGACATCCATTAAGAATCGAATTTTAGATGACAGTTTGACCAAAGACAGGCCTACAACCTAGTGACATCAGCTCCATTTCCATCTAGGAATTTTCCGGTGCACTAGAGAATGTTTTTCACTTAAGTGAAATGTTCCCAACATTGGAACAAAGGTATGAAATTCCTGAGGTCACATCAGTTGAATTTCCCAGACGATAGTGTACACCCTTTTTACAATACATAGGAAATTCTCTCAAGCAGTTATGTACAGATCGACATAAAATTCTTCATTGCAGAATATACTATTGCATATTCCGTAACAGGGTAAGACAGAACAGCAAGAATGCACAAATCATCATTGGAATGTTTTCTTTTGCCCAGAGTTGCAGCCACTCCAAGAAGGCATCATTTGTGACTGGATTTTTTTTTTTTTTTTTTAGGCAGTTGAAAGACCAGGCAGTATCTTTCAGTTTTGCTACTTCAGCATCTTGATATTTGTTGATGTGCTCTTTCAGTTCGTAAGAATCACGGATATCTGAATGGCATGCTGATCTGAGAAAATCTGACAGATTTGCCATGGTAAGATTTCTTTGGAAGCAGGGGTCCATGTGTGATCAATATGTTAGATATCTTGGGGTTTCAGGTTAATGGTGGTGGTTTATCTGGTAGAGATCATTCACTGTACCATGTTCAGAGAAATTTGCTCCTTCATGGTCCCAGTTGTCAGTAGCAACAGATGTGAATTATCCAGGATCAGAGTAACTGGGTAGTGCGACACGATCTTTGTTAAAATGCTGTGAAAGATGCAAGGTCTTCTTGATACCTACGAAGCTCATTGTAGCTGAGTGCTAGTCCTTCATGGTAGATTATGGTCACAATTTCCCCCCTTCGTTCAAGATTATGTACAGATTCTGCATTCATGATGTGCTTGGGAGTTCTGCCATAGTGGTACACATAGTACATACTTTTTCTTTTATGTGTCCGACTCTGGGCATACGCTTCACAGGCAGCTTCCAAGGCCTAGTAGTCCTTCTACATACCATACACTTCTACATGCCACTTGGAAGAGAAACTACATTTTTATAATGTTTTGTGAAGAGGTGATCATTTGCCTCTGTGTTTTCATCTTTGTCATTATTTTTAGCATGGTCATCATTGTTATTACCATCATCTTCATTATTCTGATGGTCTTTGCAATCAGTAGAAGGCTTCTCTTGTCGTGATTGCTGCTGCTGCTGCTGCTATTTTATAGGTTTTAGGACTGAAATTATACAAATAAACCGCAATTCAAAGTAAGGGATGAATACTCGTATCACTACATGCAAGCTTTTGCTCTTGGCCATCACAAACAGAAGTCTTCAAGACCGAAATCATAAGAGAAAGCCTGGTCATACTAGCACACTTGCATAGGATCAACAGACCAATGGTCTCAGCTCAAGCAGTTGCAGAATTATTTGACATGATATCATCAGCAGCAGCAGCAGCAGCCGTTTGAGTATCCACTGCAGGACTGGCCTATCCCGACCGAAGTCGGGACGATACAGCCAATGTATCTCTACCAAGTGGCTTAGGCTGTCTAGTAGAGATTGTATGTAGGGTGAGAAGTGCTTGTAAGTGTAATTGTAGTCTTGGAATGGCTTTCGATGTGTGTGTAGTCTGTGAACCAAGTGTAATCGGCCCGCGCAAGCCGACTGGGTGCAAGCCTACTTTACAGTAAGCGACACTGGTTCAACCACAGCACCCCTTGTGTCCGCCAATGTAGTACATGGCCGGGTGAATACTCCCAAAGTTTATTACCCTGGCGAGGCGCGAACCCTGGTTCACCTGTGTACGAAATGCACAATCTACCACAGAGGCTCTTGACATGATATACTGTACTATTAATGATGGACACAAGGCATCTGGATAGGTGAAATCTATTGTAATAACCAAAATTAAACTTAACAAATTAATCACACTGTCCTGGCTGAGAATCGATCTCGGGCCCTCATGCTTCATTGGATCGTACATTACCACTGAGCCAAAGAGAGGATCTCCGCTCTGCCTCTTGGCAACACAGGCTTTTATACACCCCATTACACTATCTCACTACCAAATAAAGACAGTTTTCACATCTGTGTTGTGGATATTGCATTGATCATGACTCTGTTGTGGATATTGCATTGAGCATGTGTACTGTTTAACTCAGGTGTTCGTAAACTAGTACCTCAGTACCCCCAGGGGGTATCAAAATGGTTCTTGGGGGTAGCCTATCCAGACAGGGCCGCCGACAGTCATCACTATGCTTGGGGCATTATCGACAGCGGGTCCCCCTTCCCCCTGAAAACTGTGGTGAATATATTATACTCACAGTCTAGTGCAAGGCTAGACTGCTACCTAACCAGTGTGTCACGGCTCATTGGTATACTGCCAAGAATCCTGGTGCACCATAGCACCTTCCCCTCCCTCTCTATAATACAATGATAATAACTACAAGGATATTATGATGTACAGTATTATTTAAAGAAAAATTATAAATACTTTTTAGTGTGTATTTATATATTTCTGATTGATTGATTAGGATATAAGAGGTTAATACAAAAGATAGCAGGTCAGAGGTTCATTATAGATCATCCCTCGGCCCCTTCAATATGACATGAAAATACGATACAGAAATACACAACCCTGTACTGTAAATGTTACACATAGCCATGTTTTAATGTGTTTAGGTATAACTACCGGTACTCCTACTTCGTTTTATATATTTTCTTCAAATCCAATGTGTCATTACAGAGTGAACTACACTCTTGGAGGGCGCGTGTCCACAATCAGCCCTGGGCCCCGGGGATTATCCCCAGCCCCCCCTCCCCCCTTTCCTCGGTCCTGTTTCCAGAAAGGCATCCTTTAACAAAAATCATCTATGGTTACAACAACTGACTGGCAGCTACGAATAGTCATAGCCATTCATTTCAACTCGCAGCCTTTGCCATGTTTCAGGCCTTGGTCGAACTCGGGCATAATGTGTCCAGTCAATTTGTCTGGCAGGCAGTTTTGATGTCACATCATTGGAATGTGAGTCGTACTTATACGAACACTTGAGCATGCATCAGTTGTGGTAGTTCAGGTCACCTCCAAACACAGAGTGGATCTTGCAGGTCACGAGTTTAGTCGAAGACATTGTCTTGAAAGAAGTTACTTACAGCTACATAAGATGAGGCATGATTTGGCTCACTAATGCGACATTTAGTATACAGTTGTATGTAGGGTTTAATTTGACAAATAATGCACATCATATCTCATAGTGATACTGTTATATCTGACTGAGGCGGGTTGTGAAAAACTTGGGTACGGGTGCTTCCTGAATCTGTTGTGTTGTGGAATATCGTGATCTTGAGGATGAATCTTTTTTCGCTGTTCTGTCTAGAACATATTTCATGGTGTATGTTTTATAGCACTTGTTAGTCACATAGTAACAAAAATGATCACCTTCAACGAGCTTCACCTCTTAGTAACATGGTCATCTTAGATATCGCTGGCCTCCTGTATCCTTTTGCAGCCATTACTTGTGCTTACTGTTTTACCATCTCCACCTTTCTGACAGATGATACACCTTGTCCCATCAAAAGAAATATCTTTAGGTGACAGTACAAAAAAAAAAAAGGGCATACCGTTACTTTATCTTATAATGGATTATACTCGCAAGTTTGGGGGTGAAATTAACTGCAGGTTGGTAGTTTTAGTACAGATAAATGTTTATGGCTAAGAATAGTGGATAAAAGTTTATAAATACCTAAACCATCAAATTAAACCAAAATAATTTATGGATGTCTGTACTGTAGTTACTTATTGCAAAAAATTGCCAATTTCACTTACTGGCATTCAGCCACAAAGTATGAAATAGACTGTGTAGCGAAATTGTAAATTGAACTAGAAGTGTTACCCAAACCTTTTCCTGAAGGTCTTTGGATATATCATCATCACCATCATCCAATCCTATTGTATGTTGCCCGAGAGGAATGTAGGGGTCCAGGGCTGTGCAAATTATTCCTGACATTTAAGATGAACATACAGAGGGAAAAAGTCGCCACACAGTGGAGAACTCACATTCACACTCCTCATCTGATGTGTATATTTCCACACACAGCATGGCAAGGCCACTTTCCTCAGAGGAAGAGTCGCTTTCCCCACTCACAATTGGCAACAATGGCAAGTCCTATTGTCTCCCTGTTGCCAGTGGTGGGCAGCGCAAACGAAGAAGGACCTTGCATAAGCACAAAGCGCAATCCACAGTTCACTACCTTGCTCAAGCGCAAGTGCGCAATCTGACAAATATTTAGCTTGCACAATGTCACAGAGCGCAAGTGCAAACCATTTGGATATATTTGTGGGAATTACTGTAAAATATTGAGATATTTACATAAAATAGCGTACTTTTATTTATTATTTTATATTAGTGTATTTGGAATTTGCACAAGTGCGCAGTCTATGATTTAGCTTGCTCAATGTCGCAAAGCGCTAGCACAAACCATTTGCGTATATTTGTGGGAATTACTGTAAAATATTGAGATATCTAAACAAATTAGCATACAGTGGGCTCCCACAGTGCGCGAGAGATTCGGCGGTGCATGAGCTCGTGCACTGGGAATTCGCGTACTAGGAATACATAATCTTATGGGAATAAATATATATGGCCGGTACCCCCTCATACCTGGACATTTTTTAGCCCTTAGGGACATAATGAAGGTCATATGTTTCAGACATTGTACTAAAGCTGTAGCTACAATAACAAAAATATGGGTAGTCACCCTAACAACAGTAGACAACAGGCCTGATGACCTTAAATAACTTGGGTTCCGAGGCGTGGCAACACTTACAGCGCCGCACCTCCCACCGCACCAACACTTCCCTCCGCAGACTCCTCTTGATCACCTTCCCCAGGAGCATCAAAGTCACTCACTTTGGCAAAAAACCTTTCAAAGTCCAATGCTGACACTTCTGACATTGCATCCTCTTCATCCTCAACAGGAACAGGAGCAGACGATGTCGATGGTTCCGCTATTTCACCAACTTGAGCCCGCTGTGTGTTGCTTGTTATGAGCGTCTGTCTTCTCCTGTTTATTTCTTCCCTGTGCCTGTGTAGAAACGGAAGAGTTTGTCATTACCAACCAGAAGTTCCTCCGTCCTTAGGTTGCTCACTTCCTGTTCCTTCACCTCTTCCTTGAGCTTATCCACGGCAGCAAGGTTCTTGCTAATGTTTGACATACACAGCTCAGTCCTGCCTTCCATCACGCTAGGCTGCTCAACTTGACTGTCTGGCGCATCATCATGACGACACGTGAGGGGTGGTCGCGCACTAGTAGAAAAATGGCATTTTTGAGCCACTCCTTGCCTCTGTCTCGCGTTCTGTGTGGTAAACTCGCGCATTAAAGGGTTTTTGGTTATGATTTTTGGTCACTCGTGCACAAGGCGAATCGCGCACTGCGGTGACGCGCACTGTGCGAGCCCACTGTAATTATTTTTATTTATTATTCTATATCTATCGATCTATTGCTAGACGCTTAAATCACGTGAGGGGTGGCCACTGGCCACAAACAAGAAACAAATTGCCTCCACATCACTCTGTCCCCCGCCATTTCACTGCCTAGCTCCCAGCTCACATCCCCCTCTCTCATATACTTCATCCCTCCATCTCACCCTTGGCCTCCCTCTCCCTCTCCCCCCCTTCCCCTCACTCACATACACTCTCCTCGTTAGCCTCTCACTCTCCATCCTCTCCCTATCAGAACAGTAAATATTTAATTTACAAATACTGTACAGTACTGTGGAAAAGCAGTACAGCAAATCTTTAACAAAAAAATAAAAAAGGCAATATTCCGACACCTATCCGGTAAGCTGGTTATAAGACTTTATTTCTTGCTTTAACGTTATTTAATAGTACTTTTATTGGAGTAGACTGTAGCACCAGTCGAGCAGGGCAGTACTCCCGAGGTGGATGGAAAGCTGATGACAGGGAGTGCTGGAGCTCCCGTTTCATCAGCCCTCAGGACTAGTTCCTGACCATCCCCCTTTGCTGAACTTTTTCAGTGTCTCAGTTACACAGAGAGTAGGCCAGCATGCTCTCCAGTACAAATTTCTCAAACTATCTTCACCAAACTACATGCACAGTACACACTACACTTCCTATTCAAAATTCACCAAAATGACGTCGATTTATCAAGCCTCGGAGTCCCCAGTGGGGGGGGGACCATAAATGCCCCCACCATCTGCCCCTCTCCCGGTGACGACTCAAGGTGCCTGGAACCACTGTCTGACTCTCTTCTTATTCATTTCTGCAACATTCGTGGCCTTTCCTCTAACTTTCGCTCCGTTGAGCACCACCTCTCCTCCTCTAAACCTCACATTCTTTTTCTAACGGAGACTCAGCTGTCTGAGGCAACTGACAGCAAACCCTTTTCTGTATCCTCCTACTTTCTCTATACTCATTTCAAAGCCAAAGGTGGCTGTTGTGTATATATACGCAATGACTTATCTTGCTCTCGTGGTCCTGAACTTGATTCTTTTGAATTCTCCACACTCTGGCCTCGGCTTTCCTGTCATTCTCTGACTAAATATATCTGTGCTGTTTACTTATCCCCTAATTCTACTGACTATCAAAAATTCTTTGACTATCTTACTTCTATGATGGAACACATTCTATCCATTTCTCCTTTCTCTGAAATCTCCATTCTTGGAGATTTCAATGTTCACCACCACCTTTGGCTCTCCTCTCCTTTCACGGATCCACCTGGTGAACAAGCCTATATCTTTTCTACCCTTAATGACCTAGAGCAGCTTGTACAGCACCCTACCCGTATCCCTGACCACCTTGGAGAGAGCTCCAACATACTTGACCTCTTCCTCACAACTAATCCTTCTGCTTACTCTGTTAATCTTTTCTCTCCGTTGGGCTCCTCCGATCACAACCTTATTACCTTAACCTGTCCTATCGCTCCGGTACGGCCTGTGGACCCTCCAGGGAAACGTCGTCTGTGGCATTTTGGAGCCGCGAACTGGGAGGCCCTCAGGCAGTACTCCTTTGATTTTCCCTGGAATGATTATTGCTTCCATGGCCGTGAGCCATCTGAGTGTGCCTTGCGCATTACAGAGGTTATTCTCTCGGGCATGGAAGCATACATTCCTTTCTCATATCCTTTGACTAACGCAAGAAAGCCTTGGTTTAATCACGCTTGTTCTAATGCTGTCCGCAACAAGGAGAGGGCCTACAAAAGGTACCAGAGCCAACCCACCCCTGAATCACATCATCTTTACCTTTCTGCCCAGAATCGTGCAAAGTCTGTTCTTCACTCTACTAAAAATAATTTCATCCATACTAAATGCTCTCAACTCTCCAACTCGAATTCTTCCCGCTCCTTCTGGCACCTTGCCAAAAATCTTTCTAACAACTTTACCTCATCATCCTTCCCTCCTCTTTTCTACTCTGATGGTTCTGTAGCTATTTCTTCTACTGATAAAGCAGATCTCTTCGCACTGACTTTCTCCTCCAATTCCACCTTAGATGATTCCGGTGCTGTTCCTCCATCACTTCCCCCCTCTGACTTCCTCATGGCTGACATTAAAATTTCTTCAGTTGATGTATTTTCTGCCATCACTGGCCTCAGTACTAACAAGGCATATGGGCCTGATGGGGTCCCTCCTGTTGTTCTCAAGAACTGTGCTTCTGTGCTTACACCCTGCCTTGGCAAACTCTTTCGCCTTTGTCTGTCAACTTGTACCTTTCCTTCTTGCTGGAAGTTTGCTCTCATTCAGCCAGTCCCAAAGAAGGGAGAAGGGTGACCACTCCCAACCCTCCAACTAGCGTCCAATTGCTTTAACGTCCTGTATTTCAAAAGTTTTCGAGTCAATTCTTAATAGAAAAATTTTAAGGCATCTTTCCTATCACAACCTTCTATCCGATCATCAGTATGGGTTCCGTCAGGGACGCTCCACAGGCGATCTTCTCACCTACCTTTCAGACTCCTGGTCATCCTCCTTTCGGGACTTTGGCGAAAGCTTTGCCATTGCACTTGACATCTCAAAGGCTTTCGATCGAGTCTGGCATAAATCTTTAATTTCCAAACTGCCCTCCTACGGTTTCTATCCTTCTATCTGTGCCTTCATCGCTAGCTTCCTTTCTGGTCGTTCTATAGCCGCTGTTGTAGACGGCCATCATTCTTCTCCTAGATCTATCAACGGTGGTGTTCCTCAGGACTCTGTCCCATCACCAACTCTCTTCCTTTTATTCATCAATGACCTTCTAAGCTGTACATCTAACGCTATCCACCCTTATGCTGATGACTCCACCCTTCACCTTTCCATTCAGTTCCCGCAACGCCCATCTCAATGGTTACTTCAAGAAACAAGGGATGAGGCTATGGCACACCTAATGTCTGACTTGGCCCGTATCTCTGACTGGGGTAAAAATAATATGGTTGTCTTTAATGCGTCTAAGACTCAGTTCTTACACCTATCAACCCGACAAAATCTTCCACAGGTATACCCACTAATGTTTAATAATATTTAGCTTAATCCTGCATCATCCTTGAACATGCTTGGGGTTTCATTTACTCGGGACCTATCTTGGAAAGATCATATTACATCTCTTGTAAAATCTGCTTCCAAGAGATTGGGTGTGCTAAGCCGACTCCGCTATTTCTTTACCCCTGCACAATTGTTGACTCTATACAGGGGTTTTATCCACCCCTGTGTGGAGTACAACTCTCATATGTGGGGAGGCTCCCCACATACAGCTCTTCTCAATAGGGTGGAGTCAAAGGCTTTTCGTCTCATTAACTCTCCTCCTCTTACTGACTCCCTTCAACCTCTGTCTCTTCGCCGCACTGTTGCATCTTTATCTCTTTTCTGTCGCTACTTTAATGGTCGCTGCTTCTCTGAACTGTCTGCTTGCATTCCTCCACCTCTACGACGGGCGCATAGCACCCGTCTGGCAGCAAACTCTCATCCCTTTTCTGTCCAACTCTCTAATGCAAGAGTTAACCGTTACTCCCAGTCTTTCATTTATGCAACAGGTCAGCTCTGGAACTGTCTCCCTCTGTCTGTATTTCCTGCTTCCTATGATCTCCAGTCTTTCAGACGCAGTGTGTCCAGGCATCTCAAAATGATCGGATCTTGAATTTGGCTCTATATTGTATTTTGTTTTTCTCTTGGAGGGAACTGTTACTGCGGGCTCATGGCCTTTGGTTTCTTCTTCCTCGCATAAAAAAAAACAAAAAAACTTTAACTTGCACATAAACTACAGTAATCACTCTAATATCCGGACGCCCAGTATCCGAACATCCCCACTATCCGGACATAAGAATGTTTCATACTGTACTTTTTCCCATACTATACTTACCTCATTTCACTCTTTAATGTCCTTTATTGGGGTGAATAGGGTGTTAGGAGCTATGCATGTGCAGTAGGAAGGTGTTTTTCTGAGTTAGGCTAGGTTAGGGTCCATAAGTACCAGTCCAGGAGCCAGTCACCAGAATGTTTATTATTGTATGAAGCTACTTCTAAACCCTCATTTCATGTTTCTTTTGCATTTATTTCAGTCATTTATGTGCCTTATTGGTGTGATTTGGGTCTTAAATAGGTGCTATGCATGTCCAGAGGGAGTTGTATAGGTGTTTCTCTGAGTTAGGGTCCATAAGTACAAGTCCATAAGCTGGGGCCCAATATCCGGACAGAACCAATATCCGGACCTACCTATGGCTCTATTACGTCGGATATTGGAGTGATTACTGTATGTAAATATTTAACATAGTACCGTGGAAAAGCAGTACAGCGAATCACGTGATCACATGATCAAAACAAACCGTGCGCATTGCGCTCATGTTCAGTGTTCGAGGGTTTGGCCTTTCAAAGGCCTCTCTTGCATAAATTTATAGTTTTCATAATGGTTCTTTAATCTTACTTTGTATTATACGTATCCCAGCACTTACTGCTTATAATTGCGAGCGTGTTGGGTGAGAACGTGTTCAGGACGAGCTTACTGTACGTGCTAAGGGGTCTTTGTATGCAGCATGTGTTAGGAGTGTAATGCTGTATGGTAGTGAGACCTGGGCAGTACAGGAGGAGGATATTCGCCAGCTCAGACATACAGAAATGACAATGATTAGGTGGATGTGTAGTGCGTCCCTGCGTGCAAGGTCTGAGGGGGCTGGGTTTACGATGGGAGAGTTGAGAGGTAGGATGGGACTGGAGTGTATTGGTGTTGTGATGAGGAGAGGTAGATTGAGATGGTTTGGACGTGTGGAAAGGATGGGGGACGATAAGTGGGTGAGGAAGGTGAGAAGTGTTAATACAGTATTTGGGGTGGGGTTATGAGGGGTAGACCGAAAAAGACATGAGACGAGGTCATTAAGTGTGACCTCAGGGTTAAGGGACTGAACAGGGAGGCTGCAATGGATCGTGCAGCATGGAAAGCCGCCATTAGGTGACCAAGGCCGACGCATGCAAGCATGTTGGAGCCTTTAAAAACGAAAACGATATATATGATACTGTACTTCTCCTTTAAAGATAGTATTTTCTTTTTGGCCTTGGTTGTTCGGGGAGGACTTGAAGGTCATGGTGCCATGACTTCAGGGAGTACAGATACAGTAGTACAGTATTTGGTGAATTTGCAGTGTAATGGAGGGAGGTCCTCTCATGATGCTGGTCACCTAGAGACTGATGCAGCATTCTGAGGGATGCAGAGGAGTGTGTGTGTGTGTACTGTATAGGGACGCCACACAAGTCTGTATTTCTCACATGTCCATTCTTTTACTGAACAACATTTGTTAAACAAACATAACAGTCAGCTAGCTCGAGGTGGTCATTAAAACCGAAATTCATGAAAAGAGGGTTTGGCATGCCGAGGGTTTATGGTACAGTACTGTACTTCGTTCTTTTTCCCAGTATTCTGACTGTGGCGTTATTTTCTATTTTTGGCCTAAAGCCCAGGTAGGAAATACTGTGGGAGTATTAGAAAATATTAATGTTATTTGAGGCCTTATTTTATGGTGTATATCCAGGTACTGTATTTATTTTTAATGGTAAGCAGTTTGTGAGGTTCAAGTCTATCTATCTGTCTATCTATCTATAGCCCGACGCCCTAATCCCGCAAAGGGTGGCCGCAGACAAAACGCCTCCAAGTCGCTCTGTCACCCACCATTTGACTACCCTCCCCCCAACGCACCCCCCCCTCCCTCATATACCTCTCAACTCCATCCCTCCACCTCATCCTTGGTCTACCTCTCCCTCTCCCTCCTCCCACCTCACCCACATACACCCTCTTAGTCAGTCTTTCATTCTCCATTCTCTCCACATGTCCAAACCACCTCAGTGTATTTCTCCTAATCTTCTCAACAACATCCATATCTACCCCACAACGTTCCTTCACTTCTTCATTCGTCAACCTGTCCCTCCACGTCACTCCACATGCTCCTCTCAAGTAACTCATTTCCACTGCTCTCACTCTTAACTTGTTCCCCTCTTGTAAGGTCCATGCCTCGCTTCCAATATTCAGGGTAGGGATCACAATACTGTCATGCAGTGACTTCTTAACTTCCATATTTCTCATCACTGCTTTCAGTGTACCAACAATCTTCCTTCCCTGCTGTACCCTTTCACGCACTTCATCCCCCAAAGTTCCATCCTTACTCATCACACTACCCAAGTACTTGAATGTACTCACATTCTCCATATCCTCACCATCCAACCTCACTGCACACTCTGTGACTTCATTCCTCTCAAACACCATAACTTTACTTTTGTTTACATTAACTTTCAGATTCCTCCTCCTACACACTGTCCCAAATTCATTTACCAAACCTTGCAACTCCCATTCATCTTCACTCAACAATACTGTATCATCAGCAAACAGCAACACTGGAAGCTTCCAAATCTCATCCTCATTCATTAGAGCCACCCCCACATCCACTGCCCTACGCTGCACCTCCTTTACAACCCCATCCATGTATATATTAAACAGCCATGGAGACATCACACACCCCTGTTTCAGTTCCACCTTGAGATCAAAGAACTCACTCAGCTCTCCATCCATTCGCACCGTAGCCCTAGCTCCCTCGTACATACTCTTCACAGCACTCAACAATTTCCCCTCCACTCCATATATTCTTAATACCTTCCACATACCTTGCCTATCTATTCTGTCATAAGCTTTCTCCAAGTCCATGAAGGCAGCATACACTTTCCTTCCCTTCTCTAGATATTTCTCCACTATACATCTTAGAACAAATATCTGATCTACACACCCTTTTCCCTTCCTAAATCCCCCTTGTTCTTCTCCAACTAGCTCCTCTGTCATATGCCTAACCCTATCAATGAGTATTCTACCATATATTTTACCAGTCACACTAAGTAGACAAATACCCCTATGGTTACCACATACTTCTCTCTCTCCTTTTCCTTTGTATAAAGGAACAATTATACCTGATTTCCAGTCCTCTGGAACCCTTCCCTCTTCCCAAGTACAGTACATATTTTAACCTGATGCAAGAATGGGCTGAGTGAGTTCTTTTATCAGAATGTGGGACTGAAACAGGGATGTGTGATGTCGTCATGGCTGTTTAATATACGGTATTCATGGATGGGGTTGTAAAGGAGGTGCAAGGTAGGGCAGTGGATGTGGGGGTGGTTCTGACGAATGAGGGTAAGATATGGACGATTCCGGTGTTGCTGTTTGCTGATGATACAGTATTGCTGAGTGAAGATGAATGAGAGTTAAAAGGTTTGGTGAATGAATTTTGGACAGTGTGTAAGAAGAGGAATCTGAAAGTTAATGTAAACAAGGGTAAAGTTATAGTTTTGAGAGGAATGAAGTCACAGAATGCGCATTGAGGTTGGATGGTGAGGATATGGAGAATGTGAGTGCACTCAAGTACTTCAGTAGTGTGATGA
This sequence comes from Coenobita brevimanus, assembly GCF_032717465.1. Lineage (NCBI taxonomy): Eukaryota > Metazoa > Arthropoda > Malacostraca > Decapoda > Coenobitidae > Coenobita > Coenobita brevimanus. The sequence continues at coordinate 35,744,285 of NC_136982.1, forward strand.
GTATGGATGGAAGTTTTGGGGATGAAGTGCTTGAAAGGGTACAGCAGGGAAGAAAGGCTGTTGGTTCACTGAAAGTGGTGATGAGAAATAGGGAGGTGAGTATGGAAGTGAAGTCACAGAATGCACAGTGATGTTGGATGGTGAGGATATGGAGAATGTGAGTGCATTCAAGTACTTCATTAGTGTGATGAGTAAGGATGGAAGTTTTGGGGATGAAGTGCTTGAAAGGGTACAGCAGGGAAGAAAGGCTGTTGGTTCACTGAAAGTGGTGATGAGAAATAGGGGGGTGAGTATGGAAGTTAAGAAGTCACTGCATGATAGTACAGTATTGTGATCCCTGCCCTGGCGTATGGAAGCGAGGCATGGACCTTGCTTGAGAGGAACAAGTCAAGAGTGAGAGCACTGGAAATGAGTTACCTGAGAGGAGTATGTGGAGTGACATGGAGGGACAGGTTGACAAATGAAAACGTGAAAGAACATTGTGGGTTGGATGTGGATTGATTGAGAAACTTAAGAGAAATACATTGAGGTGGTTTGGACATGTGGAGAGAATGGAGAATGAAAGACTGACTAGGAGGGTGTATGTAGGTGAAGTGGAGGGAGGGAGAAGGAGGGGGAGACTGAGGATGAGGTGGAGGGATGGAGTTGAGAGGTATATGAGGGAGGGGGGAGTGCGTTGGAGGGAGGGCAGTCAAATGGTGGGTGACAGCGTGACTTGGAGGTGTGTGGCCACCCTTTGCAGGATTAGGGCGTCAGGCTGTAGATAGGTAGGTAGATGAATGGACATGTAACTGAAATGAATTTCCAGTTCTCTCTCTATACAATGAATGGATTGGAGAGAACCATTGATTGTTGAATTTGAAAATTTTTTAAATCCTGTGTTTTATACAGTATACGTCCTCTCATTTGGCATTTATGGGACCAAGTAGGTGCTGAAAGAGCAGAACCTGCCAGAAGACTGGGAAAGCTTGCCAAAAAGTTTCAAGCAATCATGGTCGGTCACCCCAATGCAATTGGGTGCTGGGTGCTTTCAAAGCTAGTATTCCGGTAGATGTCACCAGCACTGGGACAAACACATTCCCCGCGCTGTTTAAAAAGCATATTTTTCTTTGTTAAATATCTACACCGTTGTGTGAAACTGTGAATCATGGTAATGCCATATACCGTAATATAAATAATACAAATAGAACACATACATAATAACGTAGCGTGAATTGTTTATATTTATCATTAACGGAAATTAAAATATCATTGATGGCATGTGCAACCCGCCATTTCAGTGGTCCTATATTTGTTAGGTTCTTAATACATAGTTTGTTCAGACTGTAAATTACGCCTAGTTTGTATCTTGTCTCATTCAGTCTCTATGTGGGCTGAAATTTAATGTTGAGTAAATACTGGGACTCAGCATTTTGCTCACTCCCTTCATGCATGCTCACAAGACAGTCTAGTGTTTAAGTTTTTTCACGAGAGATTTGTTTTCAAAACAAACACACGAGGACTAATGCATAAAATAATACAATTTAGACTACTTGTGGCCTGTTTAGGTTAGGTAAAGTAAGGTACTGTAATTGCTTTGGGGGGTCTGATGGGGCAAGCATCATGGCCTTCTCAAAACGTGGCAACACAGGTCTTGTGGTGTGCATGGGTGAAGGGAGTGAGCAAAATGTTGAGTCCCAGTATTTAATCAACATTAAATTTCTGCCCACATAGAGACTGAATGAGTCAAGATACCCACTAGGCATAATTTACAGTCTGAACAAACTATGTATTAAGAACCTAACTTGTACTAAATGTAGCAGAAATGAAATAATATAGGACCTTTGAAATGGCAGGTTGCCATCACATGCCATCAATGATATTTTAATTTCCGTTTATGATAAATACAAACAGTTCATGCTACGTTATATACACATGTTCTATTTGTATTATTTATATTACGGTATATGACATTACCATGATTCATAGTTTCGCCCAACAGTGTAGATATTTAACAAAGAAAAACATGCTTTTTAAACAGCGCTACTGTGTTTGTCCCAATGCTGGTGACATCCACCGGAATACTATGCTTTTCAGAAGCACCACATTACAGTGTCTAGCAAGTATTATTGGTCAACCCTAAGCACTCAATCGGCCGTCTGGTTCGTAAAGTCTTGTATAGTGGAAGAGCTCACACGAAATCTTCCATTATCTTTTTCCTAGGAACAATCACCTCCAATTTTTTCAATAATTAAATATCCTTGGTGATACCACCTTATGGGTGCATTTTTTCACAACACCAGTAGGCTTTCCACTAGTAGAGGCCATAGCGCAACATGAGAACGAGAGGATGACCGTAAAATAGCACGACAAAGTTTCCAAACTTTCAAAAGGTCCCACCCACATAGCCAGACACTCATGAGTTAAGATTCATGATGGCCAACGATGCATGCAGTGTTGGCAATCAGAAATCTTCAAAAGCTCATAGCTCAACTTTAACACGCGCTAAGCTATAGGCGAACTGTTCAAAATTTTGCGCTAAATTGGACTTCAAAACATGCTAAATATGAAAAAATTTAATATTTATTGGTGCTAAATTATTATGAAAAGCCCTAAATTATTGTTAAAAGCACTATACCTCATACCAATTAATCTGGCCAGGCATGTATGGCAACGCTGTTCCGGCCGAGATTCTGATTGGCTGGAGGTGTTTGTTCGATTTCGTTGTTGCTTAAACCAATACTGTCTTTATTATCAGATATGATACTGAGTTTGTCGACAATACAATCGTCAGAAGCAATAAGAAATCCGTTATATACTTAACAACAATGAAATCTGCGTAGGAAGATAGAAATATGAGTCAGCAAAGTATTATAACAGTCCAAGTCAAGGTCAGCATTCGAACAATTCCTTTAAATCTCCGACACTCAATAAAATTACAGAAAATTAAGGAAACCTGCTTAATCTAAGCGTTGGTGTAGCACACATTTAAATTTTAAGATCAGTCCGCACCCTTAAATTGTGCCACAACTCTGAATAATTAAAAATTCTGATGAAAAGACGAGTTGTCCGGGGAGGGAGGTTTGAAAAAATTGCAAAAATCAAAGTAGGCTAAAGGAAACTATTTCATTTAAATGTGTGTTACACCAGCGCTTAGATTAAGCAGGTTTCCTTAATTTTATGTAATTTTATCGAGTGTCGGAGATTTAAAGGAATTGTTCGAATGCTGACCTTGACTTGGACTGTTATATTACTTTGTTGACTCATATCTCTATCTCCCTACGCAAATTTCATTGTAGTTAAGTATATAACGGATTTCTTATTGCTTTTGACGATTGTATTGTCGACAAACTCAGTATCATATCTGATAATAAAGAGTGTATCGGTTTAAGCAACAATGAAATCGAACAAACACCTCCAGCCAATCAGAATCTCGGCGGTAACACTGTTGCCATACATGCCTGGCTAGATTAATTGGTATGAGGTATAGATCTAGCGCCATCAGTGCCAAATTGACCTATCGGTTCAGCACATGTGCCAGAAGAGCAGGGAACTTTTGTAATAGGACTATTTATGAAAACTGTTGAAAGACTGGAAATGCCTTAAGACCAGATGCCGAGTGAGAGGACTTTTACTGTAATCATCATAAGTTATGAACCCGGATTTGATATGTACCTACCCTAGTTTGTTAAATTTAATTAGTATTTGTATATTGTATATATTTTAAAATTTTATGGGTTTGGTACAGTACTATACAACTCAATAATATGTGCCTGTAGTACATGTTCAGTATGCTGCACTGTAAATCGCAAAATTTTTTTAATTTTTTGATAACTCAGTCAAATGGCCACCCCTTATGGGATTATGGCATCTGGCAGTAGATAGATAGATAGATAATTTACACCATAATAAGAATAAAATTAAGTGGGAGAGCAACGATGCGCATGCATACATGTAGTGATACTGGGCAGAACTAGAGTGACATCAGTATTTGGTTGATCAGCTCGATTCAGTACCAAATAACAAACACTGTTTCAGCAAATGAGGAAATTGTGTGGTTGGTTGAAAGAGTTCAAGCCAAAATTTTGGTAAATAATGGTTTGTTATAATGAGAGTTTATTATATTGTTATGCTCATATGCAGTTATTTTCAGACTTGTACTTACTGTGAGATAGGGTGAAAATAGATAGTTTTAAGCTTTTTTGAGCTGCAGGTTTGTATTGAAGGCTTAAAGCAAGTACCGTATCATTTTTGCATGAAGAGAAGACGTGTAGGTGTACCAAGTCATTGCATTCATTGTGTGACTGGACAGCATTATTAATTCAATGGCTCTGCCTTGTTGAGGCCTTCTGACACTTACAAATTCTTTTGGCACAAAGGTACCAGTACTGTACTCTGATATACTTTCTTCTCCAGATGGTTTTGCAACATTATATATCAGCTTACAGCTGAATATTGAATATTGACTTGGTTTCAGAATAGGAAATACGGCAAAAAATACAGTAATAATAACAATAAGTTGGGGCAGCATTTTGCTACCAGGTAAACTTTACCTGTTCTTAAATCCAAAAGTTACCAGCACTTCATCTTTTAATTGAGAAATTTGTCTTAATTCTCCGTGTCTAATGATACATGTACTATAGTGAAATAATATCATGACAGTGTATGCAGACTGTGGTACCTGCAGCTAGTTTTGAGTAATTGTGTGTCATGCAGGTGAGATTGTGAGGGAAGGAGAGATGGCGACTCCGTGTTCAACTGACAGTGGTAAGGAGGCACCACAGGGTGCATATGTCTGCAACGCCAATGTTTCAATTTGCCTGGAGCAGTGGGTGGGGCCCAATTTCGGCATCACGTGCTTTGACAACATTGGCTTTGCAATGCTCACTGTCTTCCAGTGTATCACCCAGGAGGGCTGGACGTCTATACTTTACTGGGTGAGTGTAACTACTGTACTGTATCTCTTAACTTTAGTTGTAGCTTCAGGTTAAGCTTTGCAAAAATTTTTGTGAGTGTTCAGTACAGTATGATTGTGTTTTCTTATTAGACTTTGGCCCATATGCAGTGTCAGTGTCTATTTTTTTCTTTTTATTTCTGGTAGGTTAGTGGTAGCACTAACCATTTCACCCCCACCATGGGACTAAAATTCTATCACTCCATTCCTGCTCCAGGGATGTTTTTGCAAGTGTTACCAGTTGCATATCTTTTATTGTTGGAGAATTGTGTGGCCTACTTACCAATAGCCATAAATACACCAGGGTCATTCATGGTGTTAGGTTAAAAAAAAAAAAAAAAAAAAGTCACCAAGTTATGTCAGAATTAGAATTATAAAAACGGACCACTTGGAGTGCAACTCCCACACCTTACAGTTGATTTAAAGTTGAACCTTTGACCCTGCCAATGTACATCTTTAAACTGATTACTTTCTAAACCAAATTACTTCATACTTACTAGACCTTCAATTCATCCACCAAGATTGGTCTAATTTAGATTGAACAATATTGAAGTTAGCCTTGCCTTGTAACCTTGACCTTTAACCAATTGTTCTGGAAATAGAATAATTTCATCCTTGACTGGCCTTAAACTCTCCCACCAAGATTAGTTCCAGATTGAATCAAAACATTGACTTTGGTATGTGATATTTGCCATTGACTGATTCGTAGAATTGAATAACTTCATCCTTTCTTGTCACCCAGCCCATCTGCCAAGATTAGTCGAAATTATATCAATTCTCTCTGAGTTGACCTTGCCCTTTTTGTCCATAATTAATCATCTGTTCCTCTGATGATCCTGATGGCCATTTTCACGGTCATCCCTAACCTTTTAGTCCCAGGCATGGGTTGGGCCTGAACCAAAAGCACTTTTGAGTCCCTCCGATTGGCTTTCAGAACTTGCTAACATCAGGACATCTGCCTGTGTCGATGCAGTAGGGTTGGTAATTCGGGTTGGTCAGAACATTGATGTAGTAACCTGTTAGAAGGAAAAGACACCTTAGCCAGCACCCGTACATTGAGGATATTTAGACTTTCCCTATGTGATGAATGTTATACAGTAAATGGTTTGGCTGGAAAACCTACTTTGCGTATCTGTTGCTGATATATTCAGAAATGAAGAAATTCATCTAAAAACAAAAGTAAAGAATAAGAAACATCATTGGAATGAAAGAGCTAATTAACAGCAATCTCATCATGTGCCTACTTGAAGCATCGAAAGTAAGTTAAAATGTGAAGAATTCTGTGTGTTGTGAGAAAGGCGTAAGTAATAGTAACCTTGGGGAATACATGTACACACCAAAATGCAAACACAGCTGCACACATCCTCCAGCCTTACCTCAACACACTACCCAAATGGTTCACCACAAACAGGCTCAAAATAGCCCCAGCCAAATCTACAGTGACCCTTCTCACAAACTGGACAGCAGAACACAGTCACATCCCACACCTCACCATAAACAACACTCTCCTAGTGTGCGCACACACACACACACACACACACACACACACACACACACACACACACACACACAAATGAAGACATGCTAAGAAGGATAATAACATCATTCATTAGACCAACCCTGGAATATGCATCAGTAGTCTGGAGTCCTCATCTCAAAAAGCACATAGACAAGATTGAAAAGTTCAAAGGGCCGCTACAAGATGGATACCAAGCTTAAGGGACCTAAGCTACGAAGAAGGACTAAATAAACTGAATCTACCAACACTACAGGAGCGAAGGAAAAGAGGTGACATGATAATGCTATATAAGTGCATATCAGGGAAGGAGAAAATAGACATAAATGATTACTTAACACATGGAGAAGCATCAGCAAGAGGACACTGCAAAAAACTGCATAAGAAGAGAGGTGATAAAGACGTAAGGAAATTCAGTTTCCCAAACAGAGCAATTGATCAATGGAATGCACTACCGAATGAAATAGTGTGTGCCAAAACAATTCACAAATTTAAGGATATGTACGATAAATATGGTTTAAGACACGGGACAGTACGAGCTTGACTCATTCCTGTAAAGATACAATTAGGTAAGAACAATTAGGTAAGGTAAGAACACACACACACACACACACACACACTCCTTGGTGTAACATACAATACATCAATATCATTTAAACAACACATCACAAATATTAAAAATAAAATAGCACCAAGACTCAGTGCCTTGAGGTCACTTGCCCATACAACATTCAGACACAACAAAGAAACCACCACCACTGTATACAAACAATACATACATTCAGTGATGAATTATGCAAGCCCATCTTGGGCTCCTGACCTCACCGAAACACACTACGACACTCTACAGACCATACAGAACAAGGCCCTAAAAATAATCACAGGTAGGAGGAGGCCGTAGCATGGGCCGAACAGGGTAGTACTCCCGAGGGGAGTGGGAATGCTGGTGATAGGGAGAGCTGGAGCTCCTGTTTCACTAGCTATCTAACCATCCCCCTTTGCTGACCTTTTCAGTGTGACAGTAACATGGAGAGTAGACCAGCATACTCTCCCAAACATTTCCTCTAACTATCTATGCACTACACCACATGCACTTTACATTTCACACAACGTATTCCACTACGTTACAGGGGTTGGCGCCAGCAAGGGCATGCGGCCAGAAAACTTTGCCCCCGCTACCTAGTGGCGGACTTCTGGGGGGAGGCGTGGTGGGGGTTCCGCCGGCATAGATCATGGGTCCAGGGCGAGATGGGGCTCGGGCCTGTGCTAGAGGGTACAGGGCATTGCGGTTCCCAGGCTGCCGCTTCCGCCCAATAGAGAGGGGCCCGAACCTGGGAGTAGCGCCCCAGGAGGCTGCCCTATCAGTGGGTGTATAATGGCGGGATAGTTGCAGTGCCAAGACGCGCTTGGAGGGTGTCCCTGCAGCTGTCCTGGCAGGGTGCCCCGAGGCCACTACCACAGCCACTGGTAAGCTGGTGGGCTAGGGGTCCCAGATCCATTGCCTGGACCTGGGATTGTGCAGTGAGTGGGACCTGTGCTGTGTCTGTCCCCATTTATTAATACTGAAGATGACAAAACAAAAAAGGTTTCAAAGCAAGCCTGAGGACAGTAAATCACCCATGGGGATGAGGGTGGGTTCATGGAATGTGGGAAGTTTGAGGGGAAGAGCAGGGGAAGTCGTTGAGGCATTCAGTAGGAGGTGGGTGGATGTGGCGTGTTTGCAGGAAGTCCGGTACAGGGGTGGATCAGCCAGAAAGATTGTTGGGAAGGACTGTTGTTATAAGTTGTTTTGGCAGGGGGGGACAGACGGATATGGAGATGTTGGTGTGATGGTTGCGGAGAAATGGGTGGAATATGTTATGAATGTTTTGAGGGTAAGCGATAGGATATTGGTAGTGAAAATTCTGTTGGGAAGAAAGATAGCTGTGATTATATCGGCATATGCTCCACAGGCAGGATTGGATGAATCAGAGAAAGATAGATTTTGGGATGATTTAATACGTGTAGTGGGTGGTATGCGGGATGATGAGATAGTGATTTTGGGAGGGGACTTAAATGGTCATGTAGGTGAAGCAGCACAAGGTTATGAAGGAGTGCATGGGGGATGTGCATATGGTCTAAGGAATGCAGAAGGGGAAAGGATACTCGAGTTTGGGGAGGCAACGGACATGATTGTGTGCAACACATATTTTAGGAAAAGAGACAGTAGGTTAATTACGTATGAGTCTGGGGGAAATAGCAGTCAGATAGATTATATTCTGGTTAGGAGGGCCGATCAGAGGTTAGTGAGGGATGTTAAAGTTATAGGAAGTGAGGAGTGTGTGCAGCAGCACAAACTATTGATTTGTGATATGGTGCTTAAAGAACAAGTGATGAAAAAGAGGACTTATGTACCTAGGAGGAAAATATGGAAGCTGAAAAACCAAGTAGTAAGATGCCTTCTATAGCGAGTTGAGGAGAGTGGTGGCTTAACAGGGAGCTGTAGACAGAGGCGTTAATGAACAGTACAGAGCCCTCAAGAACAATTTCTTGAGAGTTACTGATGTAACATGCGGCTAGACAAGAGGACCACCAAGACATAAAGTAACTTGGTGGTGGGATGAGGGTGTAGAAGCTGCAATTAAGGAGAAAAGAAGGCTTTTCCGGGAATGGAAGAAGGGTGGTAGCAAAGAGGAATATTTGGCTGCCAAGCGTAGGGCTAGGAGAGAGGTATACAGGGCAAAGTCTAAGTCACAGAGACAATTACTTGATAACCTAAATCATGGGGAAAGGAAATATATATTTAGGGTGGCAGGTCAGGTGAAGAGGGATAATCGGGATATCATAGGTGAGCAGTGTGTGAAGAATGATGAAGGAAGGGTAGTGGTGAACAGTGAGGATATTAAAGATGCATGGAGAGAGCATCATAACCGGTTGTTGAATGAGGAGTTTGACTGGGACAGGGAAGGTTTGGAGCCAGCAGATCCAGTGTCTGGCCCTTGGCCTTTGATTGATACTGCTACTGTGAGTGAGGCAATAGGCAGGATGAGGGTGGGGAAGGCAGCAGGTGTGTCTGGGTTGACTGCCGAAATGTTGAAGGCCTCAGGCGATATAGGGGTGAGTTTAGTCACTGACCTGATAAACAGGATTATTTATGAGTGTGTTGTCCCAGATGATTGGCTGAAGAGTATAATTGTAAATGTGTATAAAGGGAAGGGTGATGCCCTGGAAAGAGGAAATTATAGAGGTATAAAGCTTTTAGATCAGATAATGAAGGTAATGGAGAGAGTTTTAGAAGGTATGATTAGAGAAAGAGTGAATATTGATGAGATGCAGTTTGGGTTTATGCCAGGTAGGGGGACCACTGATGCCATATTCATTGTTCGACAGCTTCAGGAAAAATATATTGGTAGGAGAAGGGATCTTTATTTTGTTTTTGTTGATTTGGAAAAGGCCTTTGACAGAGTCCCTAGAGAGGTGGTGAAGTGGGCAATGAGAAAGCTTGGCTTGGAGGAGTGGCTGGTTAGGGTGGTTATGGCCATGTATGTGGGTGCTCACACCCAGGTGAGAGTGAATGGAGATTTGAGTGATGAGTTTTCCGTGAATGTTGGTGTGCATCAGGGGTCAGTCTTGAGTCCCATGTTGTTTATCATGGTACTTGAAGCCCTTTCACGTGACTTTAGAAACTGACTCCCGTGGGAGTTGTTGTATGCTGATGATTTGGTGTTGATTGCAGAGAATGAAAGGGAGGCAGAGGAAAGGTTTAGGAAGTGGAGAGATGGTATGGGGCAAAAGGGTTTAAGGGTAAATGCAGATAAAACAAAAGTGATGATATCTAGGGTTGGTGGCGGTACTGTCAAAGACGAGGGAGAGTGGCCATGTGCAGTTTGCCACAAGGGCGTGGGAAGTAATTCCATCTTGTGCAGTGTGTGTGATAAATGGGTGCATAAGAGATGTAGTGGTATCAGAGGTAGACTGCGAGATAATGCTGATTTTATGTGTGCGGCGTGCCGGGGTGAGCAGGTGGAGATCGTCAGACGTGAAAGGATTGAACTTGCTGGTGAATCTCTTGAGTGTGTGGAAGAGTTTTGTTATTTGGGAGACATGTTGTGTGCTGAAGGTGGGGCTGGAGCTAGCTCTGTGGCTAGGGTGAGAAGTGGTTGGAAGAAGTTCAGGGAGCTCTTGCCTCTCCTGACATTGAGAGGGCTCTCCCTACGTGCTAAGGGGTCTTTGTATGCAGCATGCGTTAGGGGTGTAATGCTGTATGGCAGTGAGACCTGGGCAGTGAAGGAGGAAGACATTCGCCGGCTCAGACGTACAGAAATGACAATGATTAGGTGGATGTGCAGTGCGTCCCTGCGTCCAAGGCCTGGAGGGGCTGGGTTTACAATGGAAGAGTTGAGAGGTAGGATGGGACTGGAGTGTATTGGTGTTGTGATGAGGAGAGGTAGATTGAGGTGGTTTGGACATGTGGAGAGGATGGGGGATGATAATTGGGTGAGGAAGGTGAGAAGTGTTAATATTGGGGGTGGGGTTGTGAGGGGTAGACCGAGAAAGACATGGGACGAGGTCATTAAGTGTGACCTTAGGGTTAAGGGACTGAACAGGGAGGCTGCAATGGATCGTGCAGCGTGGAGAGCCACCATTAGGTGACCAAGGCCGACACATGCAAGCATGTTGGAGCCTTTAAAAACGAAACGAAACGAAACGCTGCACAGCTACTACACCCACAGACCACCTACATCAAGAAACCAAAGTCCTCAAAGTCAACAATCACCTAGACATGAAAGGCACCCAAATTCTTGCTGCAACCACCACAGACCCACAACATCCACTACATTACATGGCAGCACATCCACCCACACCAAGGAACATCAAAACAACACCCAGCACACAATACCATACACAGAGGCAATCAAAGGAGGCAGACGTGCGACATCGACGCTCCGTACCGAACCATCATGGCCAGTGGCATTACCTAAATTAGTATCTTTGTATGAGTCAAGCTCTGTACCAGGTTAGACTAAATGATTTTTCATTATTAAAAAAAAATAATAATAATAATAATAAGGTTAAACAAGACTTGTTCAAACAGAAAAGAGAACCAAGACAGAAAAATGCGCTCAGTCAGCTGAGGTTTGTTTACAGCAGCACGGGGAATGTAAGTACATACTCTTTACTTTTAGTATTGCAAAATGGATACATACTTTAGTAAATCAAATTTGGAAAAGAAAAGGGATAAAGGTAGAAAGCAAAATGATGATTTCTACCAAGAACTGGTTGAAGTGGAGACTCACAACAGACTTGTTGAACGTGTAAACAAACTAGAAATGGCTTTCAAAAATGAAATTGATGAAATAAAGAAGCAGATGCACTTGCAAAAGGAAGAAATAGAAAAACTAGGAAGGGAGGCCAACAAGAAACCATCAGTGAACTAACAGTGGAATTGAGTACACTTAGGAAGAAAATGAGTGAAATGGCAAGTACAGTAGTCAATCACGAGAGTGTTATGGAAGAGTTCAAAAATGACACAGAGACAATTAGACAAGTAAGCAGTCTGATAGACCAAAGCATTGATATTAAGAAGAAGATAACACAGGTGAATGAAGCTGTGCAAAGCTACAAAAATGATGTGGAAACCACGTATGCTGAAATGGTGAAAGTAAAGAAAGACTTAGAAACAAGGGTGGAGGAAAAATGCATGAAACAGGAAGTGAAAAGAATAATCCAAAACAATCCAAAGTTAGTCAGAGATTCAGTAGATATAAACAAATCTATAGTAATCACTGGTATAGAAGAGGAAGAAGTAAAAAACAAGATCACAAGAGACAAAAAGGAGATGGCAAATGTAATGAGCTTACTGAAAGAAGTATCAGAGGAAATCTGTAGTAAAGACATAGAGGAACACAAAAGGTTAGGGAAATACAAGAAAAGCAAGACAAGACCTCTAAAGGTGACTTTCCAGAGTGTAAACACTGTGGAGGAGATGCTAAAAAATGCAAAGAATCTTATGGAAAAAGAGGAGTTCAAAAATGTATGGATAAAAAGATGCCTAACACAAGAGGAACTGGAATTACTGAAAGAGAAAAGGGAGGAAGCAAAAACAAAAAATGAGGGAAGATCAGAAGAGGAGAAGAAGAATTTTTTTTTTTTACAAAGTAATAGGATTGCAGTTACGAAAGTGGTACACAAACAGGATGGAATAAAAAGGAGGAAGATAGTAAAACCATGTCATGACAAGTATATAAACAAGATGATAAAGTTGATGTACTCAAATGTGGATGGAATGGTATCTAAATTACTAGAGATGAATGATTATGTTAGAGAAAATGAACCACAAATAATATGCCTAACTGAAACAAAATTAACACCAAGGATATCCAATGACATACTAAACTTAGTGGAATACAATATATGGAGAAGAGATAGAAATTTAAAAAAAGGAGGAGGAATTATAATATTAACTAAGAAAAATCTAAAAGTCAATGAAATAAAACTAGATATACCATCACAAGTAGAACTGATTGCAGTAGAGATCAACACATCTGAAGGGAAAGTAATTGTAGCCAATTTGTACATGCCACCCAGATCAAACACATGGGAAAGAGACGAATATGAGGACCTGGCAGAGAATACAATTCAGAGTTTAAGATCATTACTACATAAAATGGAAGAGAAATCGGAAAGAATTATACTAACTGAAGATTTTAATACAAATATAAATTGGAATACTCTAGATATAATTAGCCAAGAAAGCTGTTGGGACCAAAAGCTCCTGGATCTTGTGCAAGAGTTTTTCCTAACGCAACATGTGAGGGAAACCACCAGAAAAAGAGGACTTGATGTACCTTCAGTGCTAGATCTAATATTTACTAGGCAAGAAAATGATATTGACAGTTTAATATATCACCCTCCACTCGGCAAAAGCGATCATGCAGTACTAAATTACAACTTCAGGATAGCATATGACATAGTTAACAGCAATGAAAGTTACAAAAAGAGCCTAAACTATAAAAAGGGATATTATCAAGACCTAAAGAAGTATTTCTTAGAAGTTGATTGGGAAAATGAGCTTAGAGGACAAGATTTAAATGCTGTATATAAAAAAGCGCAGCGTGTGAGGCGGTTTGTGGAGTGAGGAGGAGGTGCAAGGGACAGCATGGTGGAATGATGAGGTGAAACGAGCTGTGGAACAAAAGAAGAAGGCATATGGTGAATGGTTGGCGAGTAGAGGTAGGGGAGAAGATGAGAGAGAGAGGAGAGAGGTATATGTGAGCAGGAGAAGGGAGATTAAGAGACTGGTGAAGGAGAGTAAGAAGAAAGTGGATGAAGAGTTTGGGAGGAATCTGAGTGTGAAATGGAGGGAGAGTAAGAAATTGTTTTGGAAGGAGGTAAAGAAAGTAAGGCAGTGTGAAAGGGGAAATAGTAGGGGAGTGAAAGATAGGAATAATAGATTGTTGGTGGAGAAGAGAGAGAAATTGAGGAGATGGAAGGAGCACTTTGAGGATTTGTTGAATGTAGAGAGTGAGAGCAGTGTGAGTATAAGTGGTTGGGGAATGGCTGGGAGAAGAAGAGATGAGAGGAGGGAGGAAGAGATCAGTAGGTCGGAAGTAGTGGAAGCGATGAAGAAGATTAAGCTGGGAAAAGCCCCAGGAATTGATGGAGTGTGTGGTGAAATGCTAAGGTATGGGGGTGAGATTGTTGTGGAGTGGATATGGAAGTTGTGTAGATTGGCTTGGGAAGAGGGAAGGGTTCCAGAGGACTGGAAATCAGGTATAATTGTTCCTCTGTACAAAGGAAAAGAGGAGAGAGAAGTATGTGGTAACCATAGGGGTATTTGCCTTCTTAGTGTGACTGGTAAAATATATGGTAGAATACTCATTGATAGGGTTAGGCATATGACAGAGGAGCTAGTTGGAGAAGAACAAGGGGGATTTAGGAAGGGAAAAGGGTGTGTAGATCAGATATTTGTTCTAAGATGTTTAGTGGAGAAGTATCTAGAGAAGGGAAGGAAAGTGTATGCTGCCTTCATGGACTTGGAGAAAGCTTATGACAGAATAGATAGGCAAGGTATGTGGAAGGTATTAAGAATATATGGAGTGGAGGGGAAATTGTTGAGTGCTGTGAAGAGTATGTACGAGGGAGCTAGGGCTACGGTGCGAGTGGATGGTGAGCTGAGTGAGTTCTTTGATCTCAATGTGGGACTGAAACAGGGGTGTGTAATGTCTCCATGGCTGTTTAATATATATATGGATGGGGTTGTAAAGGAGGTACAAGGTAGGGCAGTGGATGTGGGGGTGGCCCTAATGAAGGAGGGTGAGATTTGGAAGCTTCCGGTGTTGCTGTTTGCTGATGATACAGTATTGTTGAGTGAAGATGAATGGGAGTTGCAAGGTTTGGTAAATGAATTTGGGACAGTGTGTAGGAGGAGGAATCTGAAAGTTAATGTAAACAAAAGTAAAGTTATGGTGTTTGAGAGGAATGAAGTCACAGAGTGTGCAGTGAGGTTGGATGGTGAGGATATGGAGAATGTGAGTGCATTCAAGTACTTGGGTAGTGTGATGAGTAAGGATGGAACTTTGGGGGATGAAGTACGTGAAAGGGTACAGCAGGGAAGAAAGGTTGTTGGTACACTGAAAGCAGTGATGAGAAATAGGGAGGTGAGTATGGAAGTTAAGAAGTCACTGCATGATGGTATTGTGATCCCTACCCTGACGTATGGAAGCGAGGCGTGGACCTTGCAAGAGGGGAACAAGTCAAGAGTGAGAGCAGTGGAAATGAGTTACTTGAGAGGAGCATGTGGAGTGACGTGGAGGGACAGGTTGACGAATGAAGAAGTGAAGGAACGTTGTGGGGTAGATGTGGATGTGGTTGAGATGATTAGGAGAAATACACTGAGGTGGTTTGGACATGTGGAGAGAATGGAGAATGAAAGACTGACTAAGAGGGTGTATGTAGGTGAGGTGGAGGGAGGGAGAGGGAGGGATAGACCGAGGATGAGGTGGAGGGATGGAGTTGAGAGGTATATGAGGGAGGGGGGGGTGAGTTGGGGGGAGGGGAGTCAAATGGTGGGTGACAGAGTGACTTGGAGGCGTTTTGTCTGCGGCCACCCTTTGCGGGATTAGGGCGTCGGGCTATAGATGGATAGATATAAAAAATTCTGTGAATTTTATGAAATAGGAGTCCAGAAGTACATCCCACAGCACAAAGAAGCAGATAAGAAAATACAGAAATGGTTCACTACAGAATGTAAAAAGTCAGAAGAAAGAAGAGATTTGTTGTGGAATAGATACAGAAGACACAATAGTGAAAGGGTGTATAATAATTACAAACAGGCAAGAAATGATTATACAAGAATAGGGAGGGAAGCCCAAAAACAGTTTGAGGAGGATATAATAAATAAAAGTAGTGATCAACCAAAGCTGTTTTACAGCTATATCAGAAGCAAAACCAAAGTAAAAGATATAATACAATCCATTACGGACGAGGGAATCACTTATACACAAGAGAAAGATATTTGTCAAGCACTAAATAAGAATTTCCTATTAGTTTTTACAGAAGAAAAAAATTTTGAGAGGGACTATGTGGAACATGCACGTCCACACACACTACCAGATATACAAATCGCAGAAAAAGTAATACAGGAGGAGTTAAGTAAATTAGACAGAGGAAAAGCAAGTGGTCCTGATGAAATTTCATGTTGGGTACTACGAGAATGTGCAAAGGAGTTAAGTAAACCATTATTTTTAATTTTCAAGAAATCCTTGATTCAAGGTAAACTACCTGATACTGTATTTGGAAAAAAGCAAATATTGTCCCCTTATTCAAGAAAGGAAATAGACAAAATCCACTCAACTACCGACCAGTATCACTGACCAGTGTTGTAAGCAAGGTATTAGAAAAGCTTATAAGAAAAGCTTGGGTAAATCATCTAGAAGAACACAGTATGATAACAGAAAGACAGTTTGGTTTCAGAAAAGGAAAGTCATGTGTAACTAATCTGTTGAGCTACTATGACAGAGTAACAAACACAATACAGGAAAGAGAAGGATGGGTGGACAGTATCTATTTAGATTTCAAGAAAGCTTTTGACACAGTACCACACCAAAGACTTTTATGGAAACTGTACCATCAAGGAGGAATTCGAGGCAGACTGTTTTGTTGGATGCAAGATTTTCTCATAAAAAGAGAAATGAGAACAGTACTAAGAGGAAACTACTCATCATGGAAAGAAGTGACTAGTGGAGTACCACAGGGTTCAGTGCTGGCACCAATCATGTTTTTAGTGTATATAAATGATATAAACAGTAACACTGGAAATGAGAGCTATCTGAATATGTTTGCAGATGATGCAAAAATACAAAGGAGAATTACTAACACAGACTCTTGTAAAGAGCTACAAGAAGAATTAAATAAACTTCATTAATGGAGTAATACATGGCAAATGGAATTCAGTGTGGACAAGTGTCATGTAATCAAGTTTGGTAAAAGTGGAAAAAGACCTGATTGGGATTATAAGTTAGGAAATAAAACCCAATACACATCAGAAAGAGAGAAGGACCTAGGTGTGATTATCAATAACAGACTATCTCCGGCTGACCACATCAGCGAGAAGGTATGGAACATGTATACACTGTTTGCAAATATGAGAATAGCATTCACATACATAAATGAAGACATGCTAAGAAGTATAATAACATCATTCATTAGACCAACCCTGGAATATGCATCAGTAGTCTGGAGTCCTCATCTTAAAAAACACATAGACAAGATTGAAAAAGTTCAAAGTGCCGCTACGAGATGGATACCAAGCTTAAGGGACCTAAGCTACGAAGAAAGACTAAATAAACTGAATCTACCAACACTACAGGAGAGAAGGAAAAGAGGTGACATGATAATGCTATATAAGTGCATATCAGGGAAGGAGAAAATAGACATAAATGATTACTTAACATATGGAGAAGCATCAGCAAGAGGACACTGCAAAAAACTGCATAAGAAGAGAGGTGATAGAGACGTAAGGAAAATCAGTTTCCCAAACAGAGCAATTGATCAATGGAATGCACTACCGAATGAAATAGTGTGTACCAAAACAATTCACAAATTTAAGGATATGTACGATAAATATGGTTTAAGACACGGGACAGTACGAGCTTGACTCATTCTTGTAAAGATACAATTAGGTAAGAACAATTAAGTAAGAACAAACGAACAGCCGGAGAGAGCAGCCATCGCTGCTAACCTTAATTAGTTTCAGGAATTTTGTCTCCTGTCTCCTAAGGTCTTGTTTTAAATTTAAAATAATGAAAGTTAATAGACTACCAAAAATGTAAAGATTTATTGGCTAGAGTATACATGAATGTTTGTAGTTTTTTTCGGTAACAGCTGTTTTGGTACTTTACCAACATTAAACATGGCCGAAAATGTAAACAATGAGGGACTCGAATTTCAAGGATTTGATACAAATACCAATGTCATGGACCTGGTTAAAACATTAATTATGAGGATTAGTGAACTTGAAAAGAAAGTAGAGAATCTAGTGATAAAGGATGTGTCTGAAAATACGGATACTACCATACAGAGTCTGATCCAATCCAATGAAACAGCGAATGAAGAGATTAGAAATTTGAAGCGTGAAAATGTTGAATTGAGGAGGAAACTAGAAGAGAGTACTAATAAAACGGAGAAGGTGAGTAGTGTATTAGAAGAGCATAAGGCAAAGTGGGTACATGTAGAAGAAGAACAGAAAGAAGTGGTCAGCTTAAGAGAGATCATCCAGGAAGAAAGGGAAATGAACAAGAAAAAAATGGAAGAAAATGTAGTGAAAATACTGAAGAAAAAAAGAAAAAATAGTGAGAGATACTGTAGAAAGGAACAGATGTGTGGTAATATTTGGAAACAGGGAAGAGGAAGAAAAGGTTAGGTTCGTAAGACTCGAGAGAGACACGAACCTTGTGAGAGGAATATTAGGCAAGATTGACCCCGAAGGAGACAAGTGGGTAAAAGAAATTGAGGAAGTAAGGAGGATAGGGCCTTATAAGAAAGGGGAAACAAAACCAATGAGAGTCAAGTTTACATCAGAAAGTGTAATAAATGTGATTCTTAAAGTGACCTGGAAATTAAGCAAAGAGGCTGGGATGGAAAATATTATAATAAGAAAAGATCTGAATGAAGAAGAAAGAGAAGTTTTAAAATCATTAAAGGAAGAAGTAAAGGAAAAAAATGATAAGAGGACAGAGGAAGAATGTAATACTTTTTTTTGGAGAGTATTGGATATGAAAGTAGGGAAGTGGTATTTAAGGAAATAGAAGTGAAGGAAACTAAGAGGGATGGTCGTGAAAGATCAGAAGTTGAGGAAGTGGTACGGACAGAGAGTAAGGAGAAGAGGGTATTAAAAACGTCAAAAATAATTTGAAGGTGATATATACTAATGTTGATGGTTTCATATCGACAAGGACCGAAATTAACGATTTCTTGAGAGAACATGAACCTGATGTCTTGTGCTTTGTAGAGACCAAATTAAGAGAAGATATTAATGTTCATTTGGGAGATGGTAAATACAAACTGTGGAGAAAAGACAGAAAAGAAAAAAAGGGAGGAGGAGTGATGATAGCAGTGAAGAACAACATAAATGTAGATACTGTGGAAATGGGAGAAGACAGGGTTGAAGTGATATATATGAAATTAGAAACTGGAGAGAATGTTAAGAGAGATATGGCGGTAGTGTATGTTCCCCCAAAGACGAGAGCATGGAAGGATGACGAATACCATGAGATGTTGTCAGATATGGCTAGCTATTTGCAAAAAATAATTGAGAAAAGCAATAATATAATATTGGTGGGTGAGTTTAACTGTAAAGAGGTGAACTGGGAGGAATGGTACTCGGGAGGCGGCAAGGATTCGTGGGGCACTATGTTATTAAATATAATAATGAATAATGTGATGACGCAATGGGTCAAAGAAGAGACACGGTTTCGAGGTGAGTACACACCAGCAAGGTTAGATTTACTGTTCACCAAAGAACCTGATGTAATAGAATCATTGAAATATCTCTGTCCTTTAGGAAAAAGTTTTCATGTGGTCATTGAGTTCCAGATGTTATTAGGGAACGTCGAGCCAAGAGACGAGCTTCATAGACAGGGAAGATACAACTTTGGGAAAGCAAATTTTACAGGATTGAGAAACTTTTTTGAAAATGCGGATTGGAGAAAATTCAGAGAAACAAGAGAGATACAGAGGAAGTGGGATATCTTTCTAGACCTCTATAATTTGGAAGTGGAAAAATTTGTACCAAGAGTAAGAGAGAAAGAAAACAGGAAAAAGGAGTGGGTTAATAGAAGGCGTATGATAGCAAAAATAGAGAGAGATAAGGCGTGGAATACTTGGAGAAAGAGAAGTAACAGCAGAACAAAGGAAGAATATAAAAGAACAAGAAATGAATACACAAGAATACGTAGAGAAGAAGAAAGGAATTTTGAAAAAGGTATAATACACAAATGCAAGGATGAACCCAGACTGTTTTATAGATTTGTTAATGGCAAACTGAAACAAAAGGAAGGAATCACAAAATTGAAAGTAGAAGGAGAAGTCTTTAAGGATGCGGCAATGCAAGCAGAAATGATGAACAAACGTTTCCAGTCAGTTTTCAATAAAGAAAAGGAGCTTGTGGAAAGGGAGGGAGTGATTAGAAATGTTCCGGTGATAAAAGATATAAAAATGGAGGTACAGGAAGTGTATAAATTACTGGAAACTCAAGATGTAAGGAAAGCCCCAGGACCTGATGGAATTTCTAATTGGGTACTGAAGGAATGCAGAGAACAACTGGCGGATAAAATTCACAGTTTAATCGTATGCTCACTGGAAATGGGGAAAGTGCCACAAGAATGGAAGAGGGCAAATGTGGTACCAATTTACAAGGGAGGAAACAGGGAAGAACCCCTGAATTATAGACCAGTGTCTTTAACCAGCAGGGTCGCAAAATTGTGTGAGAGAATCCTGAAAGATAGAGGGATAAAATATCTGGAAGAGATGAATATTTTGGCTGAATGTCAGTTTGGATTCAGAAGTGGAAGGTCATGTGTTTCTAACTTGTTGAGCTTTTACTCTAGAGCAATTGACGTGGTACAGGAGAGAGATGGTTGGATTGTGTGTACTTGGACTTAGAGAAGGCCTTTGACAAGGTACCTCATAAGAGACTAATGTGGAAACTAGAATATATAGGAGGACTGAAGGGGAAACTTCTGGAATGGATGAGAGACTTTTTGAGAGACAGACAAATGAGGACAGTAATAAAGGATAGGATGTCTGGATGGAGAGAAGTAACAAGTGGAGTCCCTCAAGGCTTGGTGTTGGCACAGTAATGTTCCTGATTTACATAAATGATATGGTAGATGGAGTGAACAGTTATGCAAGTCTGTTTGCTGATGATGTAAAGATCTTGAGGAAGGTAGAGGTCGAGGAGGATTGTAAAATACTGCAGGAGGATTTGGATAGGATACACAATTGGAGCCGGACGTGGGAAATGAAATTTAATGTAAAGAAATGTAAAATTTTGGAAATGGGTTAAAGTCCCAGGAGGCCACCACTAAATTATTTGTTGGGTAATGAATTAATCACAAAAAGGAGAGAAGAGAAAGATTTGGGAGTGCTGGTCCAAGATAGGTTGTCACCAGAAAAGCACATTAACGAGATAGTTGGAGAGACTTATAAACTCTTGACTAACATAAGAGTAGCATTTCATTACATGGATGAGGAAATGATGAAAAAATTGATAGTGGCCATGATCCGCCCCAGGTTAGAATATGCAGCAGTAGTGTGGTCCCCACACAAAAAGAAAGATATAAACAAGATTGAGAGAATACAAAGAACAGCAACCAAGATGGTCCCCAGTCTGACAGACCTGTCATGCAGAGAGAGGCTGGAAAAACTGGATTTGCCTTCCTTAGAGGAAAGGAGAAAAAGGGGAGACGTGATTGCAGTGTTCAGGACCATGGTGGGAGTAGATAAAATTGACAAAGAAGATCTGTTTGTATGGGATAGAGCAACAAGAGGACACCGAATGAAATTGAAAAAGTCAAGCTGCTTGAAGGATATCAAGAAATATAGCTTTCCTTACAGAAGTATAGACTTGTGGAATAGCCTGGACAAAGAGATCGTCCAATCTAAAAACTTAAACGAGTTTAAAGCTAAATTCAACTTGTTGAGAAACAGCGACGGAAACCCACGAGCATAGTACATTCCGTGTATATCACAATTAGGTATATTAGGTAAATACTTAAATATTTGGAACGACTTAGACAAAGAGGTGGTGCATGAGAAAAACATTCATGTGTGTAAAGATAGACTTGATAAATGTGGATATTGAGATAGGACAACACGAGCATTGCTCAGTTCCTGTATAATACAAATAGGTAAATACAAATACTGTCATCACTCCCCTCTCACCCACCTCAGACCAGTTTCCAGAAGCATATCTACACTCAACTCACTTGCCGCTCCATTCAGTCACTAAAAGACAACACACAGCTGCATGCACGGCCTCCTGACATCCACCCTTCTGAATCCCATCTCCCTCGTGAGGACAAGGTCCACCTGGCCAGGCAGAGATGTTGGCGACATCCATCTCTCTTAAGCTACCAGAAGAGGCTGGATGACTCCGTCGCTGATGCCTGTCCAGGATGTAACACAGCACCCCATACAATTAAGCACATTATGGAAGACTGCATTGCATACAATCACCTATGCCAACAACACAACATACACTCTTTGAGAGCTCCGTGGGAAAACCCGGTCTCGGCCATGGCCATCCTAAGTGACTTGGGGCTGTTTGGCCAGACTGTCTAGGGAACAACTACTACTACTACTACAATTATATAGTAATGTCTAGTGGGCAGTGAACTGGTTTGGTTTATTAACATGAGGTATTTTCTAAACAGGGTGTGTTAGTTATGTCGGCAATATTATGTTGGGCATCTGCTATTAAAATTTTGATGAAATTATGCATTAGACAATGATTCTTGCATTTCTTTTGGGTCCGTCTGTTGTGGAGCCTCCAGCTGGCCCTGAAGTAAATGGCAATATGTGGACTTGTATTCAGATAAACTATAGTCTTTTAAAAGACAGTAAATATATGTTACTTTCTGTACAGGGTATATAATTATCTTGGTAGTATTACATCAGGTATCTGATATCAGTACATAGCTAAACTCTGTATGCCCATTAGACAGTGACTTTTTCTTTCGAATCAGTCTCTTGGAGAGCCTCCATGCTCCCCAAGAAGGTTTCAGTATTACTTGGGGGCAGCCTGAATGTAGGCCCGAATGATGGTTGGGGGTGACTGAAAAGAAAAATGTGTGTTTAGATTGTGTAGGTGATTGGGGAAGGCATCAGGACCAACTGGGAAAACGTCCGTAAGGTATTATGCCAAGTCTGGTGCAGTTCCATCCAGTAGTTTTTTATTGCTCTTGCAAACACACAGAATGATAGACAGACAGACAAACAAACTGAACCAAGCACACAACTTTGTTCTGCATTTACACACAGGTGTAGAAGTATATGATTGCTGTAGAGACAGAATTTTGCAGGTGGCACTTGGCATAAAGTGTGTGTAGACTCTTATCATTTTACTAGTGTAACAGATTGCAGGAAGGAAAAATAATGCTTTTAAAGGTTGTGAGAGAGTTCAGATACTTGGGTACAGTGATAGAAAAGAGAGGAAAATGTGCAAAAGAAGTGGAAAGTAGTGTGACACAAGGAAGAAAAGTAGCTGGTGCTATGAAGGCCTTGATAAGGAGCAGAGCCTTGAGTGTTGCAGCTGTGCAATGCTTACATGAAGAAGCATTAACCCCTTAAACGCGGATCGTCGCGTTTGCGACGCTCGGCGAAAAGGACATAATGGCGGATCGTCGCGTTTGCGATTCTAGTAAATTTTGAATAACCGCGGGCAAGCAGGCTCCAGCTGGTATTGTCTATCAGTACCACCACCCTCTAGCTACAACTAGCATACTTTACCTTTGTACTACTGACCTCAGTTGTTGCCAAGTATCGCGTTTTCCCCCCCGTCCCCCCCCCCACCACCACGGCCCGGCCAGCCTGGCTGTGATACATGGCAGCGCTCTGAGCGCTCAGAACTGTAAATCTGCGCTCTCCTCTCACAAGCAGTTTCTGCTACTAGGAAACGCTTGTTTCCCCAGTTGTAACACTAGCTTTTTTTCTCACGGTTTGCCCCTGTTTAGCGTCAGTTTACTGCAGGCTTTCAAAGTGACCTTATGGCGAGTTCTAGCTCTTCCCAGTCAGTGCAAGCGGCCGACAGGAACAAGAATAAAGTGGCGGGCGTAAGGCAGAATAAAAAGCGCGCCGTGGTGATCTTTTGGGAAGTAATATGATTGAAAATAATGTAGTATACATGTTTTTAGCTGTGAAAATGGAAATGTTTGTTGAGTGACAGGAAGACCGCCGCCGGACTGCATGTCGGCCGTACGCTCCGTTAATTTTAGTCTTATTTTCAGTGCTTATTGTACAAATACGGATTCCTAACTACCTTTACGTTGTAGTATAAAGTTTACTGTGACAGAATGAGGCTGTGGTAGAGGGGAAACCGGGTTGCTGGAGGTGTGAAAGTGAAGATTTGGTTACCCAACTTTGCAAGTCTCCACAAGTCCTTGGGTAGTCCACGAAGGCTCAACACCTGTCTCTGGAGAAAGCTGAATGTAAGTACTATCTGCCATACCAAGTATAATGTTCTAGGGTTAATCTCTGATTTTTGGCGAATATTTTCCTACAGGTACTCAGACCGCGATACAACCCCGCCACTCGGGGGGGAACGACTGTACACAACCGCATTTAAGGGGTTAATGCCAGCTTTAACATATGGATTTAAGACAATGGTTTGGCATGAAAATGAAAAATCAAGAGTGAGAACAGTGGAGATGGGACTGCTAAGGAATGTATGTGGATTACAGAGAGTGGATAGGATGTGAAATAATGTGATTCATGAAAGATGTGGCGTGAGGAAGTCTGTGGACACCACAATTGAAGAGAATGCACTGAGATGATATGGTCATGTGGAGAGAATGGATGACAATAGAGTGATGAAAAAGGTATATCTAAGTGAATTTGAAGGAGGGAGGAGGTGAGGTAGGCCAAGGAGAATGTGGGGGGATATGGTGGATGAGTGTGTGAGGAAGAGAGGTATGGAAGTCGGAAAGGCACGGGGACTGACAAGAGATTGTGCTGACTGGATAAATGTTGTGAGAAGTGCATGATCAGGGATTTTGGCACCCCTTTTTAATGTGACAGCATCCAGCTTGACTCTATGGGGTACATTTATGTGAAGCTACAGAATGTGGTTAATGTTTTTGGTGTATCAGATAGAGCCAAGATTCCGGGGGTTTGAGTTACAAGTGAATGGAAGTGTGACCTATTGGATTGGGCACACTTGGGCTGTCTAGACATCAGCACTCATCACCCTGTCCTAGGGTGGGAAAGGAGGTCCAGTTGATGATGATGATGATGATTTTTTAAATAATGGTTGGTAGTCTATGGAATGGCTGGGCCTAGGGGCTCTCATGAAGTGAATTCACAAGAGGTGGATCTGTGTTTAAAAAAGACTTGAGTGACAAGCAAATGTGTGTGGCTCACAAGGTACTCAGTTAATAGTTTTGTTGTTTTATACTTTGTTCTCTTTTCCTAGATCCCACTACCTCCCCTCCTCCTCCTTTTTTTTTTTTTTTTTTTTTTTTTTTTTTTTTTTTAAAGGAGACAGGGCTGAGATGATGATGCCAATGATAAGCATTAGAATTTAAGTAAATAAGATAGCCATAATATTGTTAGTTGCCATGTAAGTGGTGTAAAAAAGCCTTAAGAAAAATTATACGTGCACTTAGATATCTCTCTTATCCCACCTCAAATGCAGTGGATAGTTAAAGAATTGTATGATTGTATTAAGAAAATATATTCTGATGGTGTTCACTTACCACTCTCTTTCTTTGGCAGACGAATGATGCGCTAGGAGCCAGGTGTAATTTTCTATACTTCGTGCCCCTCATAGTGTTGGGGTCTTTTTTTATGCTCAACTTAGTTCTTGGTGTTTTATCAGGGTAAGTATCTGTAGATATTAATGTAATATATATATTATGTGGTCAATTTTTTAAAATGGTTATATTATTTATTGTATTAATTTAAAACTATATATGAAAGACCTTTCGCTTTTCATTTAATTTATTAGTTTATTTTGTTTTTTGAAGTGTGTGTATTTTTAGTATGTTAATTTAAGATTATAATTATGGCAGCCAGGTTCTGTTTGGATGAAGTCTTGGGAATTTTTTTCATGTTACAGTACTTATTATTAAGTTTATTTATATTTGGCAATTTCCTTCATATAAATTTTCTGACCGCTGATTTCCCCTCTCCTCTTTTTCTGAATATTGCATTCGTATTGTTGCATAATAATTCAGGGTTGGTTTGCAGGTTATTGTATTTTTCCATTTAATGCACAAGTGCCATGCATTCCTGTTATCCATCATTACAGAGAATTCTCCAATGAGAGAAAACGTGTTGAGCGGCGAGAGAAACACAGAAAATTGCGGATCAGAAGAAATTTTACTGAAGCATTCACTGGTTACTTTGACTGGATATGTAGGGCAGGTACTAATATTGTAGTTATTTAACTGATGGTACATTGTCCACTTAGATACTTAGTGTACCTGTAATAATTTGTCTCAGTGTAGATGCTTAATAATTGAACGCAGAGCAGTTGCAGAGAACTTCAGTACAACACAAGGTCACAATAACAAAGTTATTTAACTTTGGATGCCATTTAATAAAATTGTTGCTGTTGTTGCACCAGACTCACATTAACTTAAGCCTGATGAACGGCAGCTTTACACCCAGAAATCTTTTTTAGACGTTGAAGGATTATCTTTATTTAGAGCATAAGGTGAGTTTGTGTGTTTTGGTGTGAGAGATGGTATTACATGTATAGTGAGGGCAGAGGGTTGGGTATTAGTTTTTTTTTTTTTTTTTTTATGTGTCCGACTCTGGGCAAAGGCTTCAGGGCCTATATCTTGGGGGCAGTAGCCTATCCCAAGGCCCAGTAGTCCTCCTACACCTCCACATGTCACCACTTCGGCGCTAACACCCACCGTCCATATTGAATACATGCTAGGGCTGTCTCATACAGGACTGGTGTATTGGTATTAGCGGGGGTATTTTTACGACATGTCGGCGGGTCATCTGGTAGATCAGGAAAGTCTGCTTTTAATTAAATTCAAATCCTTAAACTGTCCCCTGCCCCAGCCAGGATTCGAACCTGGGTCCATCAGGACTGCAAGCCGCCTCTCTACCGATTCAGCCACCGCAGTATTTTGTGTTTATGAATACTGTAGATGTGTTGCCTTCATAGCAGTCTGATAAAGGAAATTCTTTGGGCTAAATTTTTTTGGAAATTGGTGTAGCTGAGGGTTTTTGAAGGTTGTGTTGGCTACATACAGTACGGCAATGTAGTGTTAGATGGTAGAGGGGAAGGATATTTTTTGCACAATCTTTGTAGCATAGCAGGTGGATCTTGTGTTTAAGCAAAGATTTATGGGTTCCTCAGATTCATATGGTTCTTAGTTTGGAGCCCCTTAGATTCCTGGTAAAAACAACTTATGATTCTGGTCTTTGTTTATCATGTTTCAATATTTTGGGGATTCATTGAAATGTTATGATCTGGAAACAGGACTGGAGCTAACTCTGTGGTTAGTGTTAGGAATGGCTAGAACAAGGTCTGGGAGGTGTTGTGTCTTCTGCTAAGAGATCATTGTATGCAGCATGTATTAGGAGTGTATTTCTGTGTGGTAGTGAGACCTGGGCAGTAAAAGGAGAGGATATTCATAGGCTCAGATGTATAGAAAAGACAATAATTAGGTGGATTTGTAAAGTCGGTTTCAGGGAGTCTGATGCACTGATTTTGCCAGCTGAAGACAGGTGGAATTTGTAACACTGCATGATGCTCTCAGGCCAAATTGACTTTGTGTTCCTGCCAATACCCTCCTTTATTTGTAAGATACCAGATTATACAGATAAGGGTAAATGCAGTGATATCTTTATTGATAAATATGTGCCTTTTAAATTATTTGGGATAAACCTGAACGACATTGATAACTAAGTAAAGTTGCAACTGCCTGCATATGGACAACAGTCAGCGACTGAAGCAGGCCTAATGATGTGATTCAGTTGTTTGTATTGTCATTTAATTATGTTTAATTTCATTCACACTGCACACTTTTTTCTTTTTTTTTATAGCATAGTTCAAGTATTACTTTCTCTTGGGGTTTGCTTTAACTTACTTTCCTTTTTTCCATCATTAACAAATATTCGGTTCATCTTACAGTGATGTAATCCATTACTTTCCCGGCTCTTGTCTGTCTGTCTCTCGTGATACATGCGAAAAGGTTCAGGAAAATCAAACACCAAACTTAATACTGTAAGAAATTTTTACTGACTCTGACTGTGGGTACATAAATGTTGATTTTTAAAGCTACTGTTCCCTGTGAAGGTAATGAAAATGTGTATGTATATTGAGAAGAGTATGTATTGACCCCAGTGAGGTGAATGTGTGTGTGTGTGTGTGTGTGATCACAAAAATCATTATTACTAGAAGATAAGCGAGGCGTACCTAGGGTGAGGTTGTATATTTAGGTCTCCATATCTCATTCCTCCTCACTGGGATCGTCCAAACTACTTTCATCAAATGTCACATTAATTACAAAATTTTCAACATAATGTTGTTTATCATGGTACATGAAGCCCTCTCACGTGACTTCAGAATCGGCCTCCCATTGGAGATGTTGTAAGCTGATTTGGTGTTGACTGCAGAGAATATAAGGGAGGTGGAGGAAAGATTTAGGAAGTCGAGAGATGGTTGTTAAGTGACTGCTTAAGAGATGTTGTGGTATTAGAGGTAGACTGCAAAATAATGCTGATTTCACGTGTGTGGTGTGTCGGGGAGAGCAGGTGGATTTTTTTGGGCATGAAAGGATTGAACTTGGTGGTGAATCTCTTGAGTGTCTGAGAAAGTTTTGTTATTTAGGAGACATGTTATGTGCTGGAGGTGGGGCTGGAGCAAGCTCTGTGGCTAGAATGAGGAGTGATTGGAATAAGTTCAGGGAGCTGTTATCTTTCCTGACATTGAGAGGGCTCTCCCTACGTGCTAAGGGATCTTTGTATGCAGCATGTGTTAGGAGTGTAATGCTGTATGGTAGTGACTTGGGCAGTAAAGGAAGAGGATACTTACAGGCCCAAATGTAGAATAATGACAATGATTAGGTGGATGTGCAGTGAGTCCCTGAGTGTGAGGCCTGGGGGGGCTATGTTTACGATGGAAGAGTTGAGAGAGAGGATGGGACTGGTGTGGAGAGGTAGAATGAGATGGTTCGGGCATGTGAAGAGGATGGATGATGATAAGTGGGTGCAGAAAGTGAGAAGTGTTACTTTTAGGGGTTGGGTCTCGAGAGATAGACTGAATAAGATTTGGGACAAGTTCACTGAGTGTGACTTCAGGAATAAGGACTGAATAGAGAAGCTGCCAGATACCGAGCAGCACGGAGAGCCGCCATTAGATGACCAAGGCCAATGCATGCAAGCACGTTGGAGCCTTCAGAAACAAACGAATGATGTTCTTGTGCTATATCCTTGGCCTGGAATTCATTCTCAATTGTTGTGTGTTGTCGTTGCACTTTCGCCAGTATTCAGATGTTACGCTGTTGATTGCCTCATAGGTTAATTCTTCAACTCTCTTCAGGCACTGGTTACCATTAGAATTTTCTGTTTTCTTTAAGTTTTCACCTGTGGCTAAATTAGTTCAGTGGGGTTCAGCGTTCAGTGGCAGGAGGTAGCAGGAGTACTCTGTGTCCATGACAGACTGGTATCTGATCAGTTTCATACTCATGCTTTGACTTGCGTTTTTTTTTCTGATCTGAAGTATGTGTCAACAAGTGGGTTGGTGGAGGGTTGGTGCCCCTCCCTGTAAAACAACTAACTCAAGTGTCAAATGGCCACCCTTTGCGGGATTATGGTGTCTGGCAGTAGATAGATAGATAGATAGAAGTACAGGTAATTGTTATTTAGTAGCAGAGGAATCATGGGAGATGTAGTTTGAAGTTAACCACTGTAGTAATTCATCTTTTCTGCTGCAGGTTAGCACTTTTCAGGTAATTTTTGAGTGGTATGGTGCATTGTCTTAAGCTGTTAGTGATCCTTCATTGATGTTAGGAAGTAATTGTTCTTGGAACCAGATCTTGAACTGTTCATGGTCCATAGCATCGTGGTAGTCCCCTTTTAACCCATTCTTGGACCGGAACATCAAAAGAGCTCCAAGTATGAAGCCGTGATGACCACCTGCATGAACTATGATGAGTCTGGCACCTCTCCCTATCTTAAGTTTAGGGCCAGCTGTTCAATCTGGATCAGTCCAACAGTGCTCAACACACATGATTTGGTTGATACACGTTCATCCAAAAAGACCACTGGACGGGAATGGGAACTTGCTCTGTTGTTGTTTATTTCTCGAAGGTATTCTTTTCTGGCCATCACAGTGTTCTTCCCTTCCATCAAAATTTTCCTCCCACTTAGCACCTTATACTTATATTTCAGTTGCCTTATTATTCTAAACAGTGAAGGTCTTGACCCCTTGAAATTGAAAAGAGGCTAATGAACTTTCTTTAATAAAGCTGAAATCGTTGGCAGGTCACCTCGTTCATAAAATGCAAGCAGCTCTCGTCTGCTTCATCCTTGGTCAAAATTGTCCAGATTTCCCATGATGGGCGATGGTCGTACGTGTGTAGGTGGTGAACACATTATACCATTAGGTGACTTAGAAGCCTCTGCTTTAATCCTCTGGATAGTTCTGTAGCTAGCCTCAGTTACTTTTGCTGTTTTCAGTGTCACTTACAATTGTGTTTAACATAGATCCTCCATGGTAAAAAAATAAGTGAACATTGATTATTATATTTCAACTTTGACTTCCATATTTATGTAGGGACCGTTGGGATTTTTTGTCAGGGCTGGTGTGTTTCTCTGTACTTGCAGTGCAGGTGATGGTAGTAGTAGTAGTACACCTATCCCCAGATATCCGGCAGTGTTGGGTATCATTGGGAGTGTTCAGTCAGCAACTATGTCGGATATCGATGCAATTTTCCCCGTAAGATGCTGAAGAAAAGCCAGAGATGCATTCCAGACCCAAACCAAAACTCTCATATGCCCAAGATCAATAGAGACTGACACAGAAACACCATAGGTAATATTATTATCCTCATAAACAGTACTGTTGCTAAAAAAGGGCACATCAAACTTCAGCTCCAGGAGGGTGGGGTGGTGGGACGTGCGGTGTTCGACACGACTTCAGGGCAACAAAACAGCCAGGCACGCTGCTGGCATTGTACCAAGCAGGGGTAGGGGAGGGCAGGGGGATGAGGAGACAAGCAGGGGTAGGGGAGGGCAAGGGGATGGGGAGACGAGCAGGGGTAGGGGAGGGCAGGGGAGGGGGATGGGGAGACAAGCAGAGGTGGGGGAGGGAGAAAAGTGGGGGTGGGGAAGGGTGAGGGGACAGGGAAGGAGGCAAGAAAGCCAAACAGCCCTACTACTCCCCCTGCCCCTAGTCTCACTCACTCTCACTCACACTCTCACTCTCACTTACTCACCTCTCACTAACTCACACTCACTCACCACTCTCTAATTCACCTACTCACTCACCACTCACTCTCTCCCTCATGCACTCTCTCATTCACCTACTCACTCACCACTCACTCTATCCCTCATGCACTCTCTCATTCACCTACTCACTCACCACTCACTCTCTCCCTCATGCTCTCTCTCTCTCTCTCTCTCTCTGTCAATCAGTCAGTCACTCACTCACTCACCACTCTCACCCACTCACTCACTCACCACACCCACCCACCCACTCACTCACTCACCCACCACTATCACTCACTCACTAACACACACACACACACACACACACGGGAAACAAGCAAGGGTGGCGGGATGGAGAGGGAGACAACCAGGGGTAGGGGAAGGGAGGGAGACATGCCTGGCAGTGCTGAGTGTTTTGGAGGATGGAGGAGGGACAGGGAGGGGAGAGGAGGGATGGGTGGAGGGAGAAGAAAAGGGATGGAGGGACAAAGAGAGGACCGGGAGAGCCTTGTTTCAAACCTGGGGAAAGGCACGGTGTCGGACTGGAGAGGCAGGGTGTCAGACTGGCAAGGCAATGGACACTCAAATTGTTTGGATTGTGGGAATGTTCCCCTGTTTCTTGTATTCGGTCCAGCAAAGTGCCAGTTATTGATGTGACGGATAACAGGGTATGGGTGTAGTAGTAGTAGTTGTAGTATTAGTAGTAGTAATAGTTGTTGTGGTGGTGGTGGTTGTATTAGCAATAGTGGTAGTATTGTCATGCTGGGGGTGCTCACCATCTACTTACCTAATGTAGTGCTGCTCTCGGGTGTCTGCCCTTTCCTCTCCTCCATCCTTCTTTCCTTCCATCCTCTTCTGTCATTCTTTCCTTCATTCTTTCCTCGTGCTTCTGCCTACAGGTGACTTTACACTCCCTCTTCTGTCTTTCTTTCCTTCATTCTTTCCTCTTCCTTCTGCCTGTGGGTGACTCTACACTGAGTGACAAGCCAAATTGCTTCCTGTTCACCAGGAAACCATTTTCTATGCTGGGTGGTAACCATATAACCAAATTTTGGTGCCTGGTGGTTTAGTGAGTAATTACAGCACTCCAATTGGATTGAGCCAGTGAAGGTTTATATCCAAGGGATGGTTGGGGTATATTGCTCACGTAATGCCACTCGGATGAGTGAGGCTGGTCACTCTCATCTTACACCTACCGCAAATTGACTTGGGACCTACACACAGAATTGCTATGGGAGAGTTGTCTTTCTTTGCTTTGTGTTTCCACCTCTACCAAGTGAATTTTTTGGGCAAGAAGTAACTGGCATATCCCCTGGTGTTGGCGGGAGGTGGTGAAACACTCAGCACGTCAGTGCTTGCTCAGAAGCGAGAGTGGGAGTATGTGTTCCCGTTGCTCCGAGCTTGCACCTCCCTCTTTTTTAGCATGCATTACTGTTTACCCTGTTATTTTCCTAGAATCGAGTTGTCATGCCTGGAAAGTACTGCTCAAGGGATGAGAGGGTCCGTATCATTGCGTGGAGGCAAGATAATGTCCCTGTCAACACGATTTGTGGACATATTGGATGCGCAAAGTTGACCGTCATGAAGATTCTTGTCTCAGAGCGCGGCCTGGCACCTGCTGGCTGATGTCATACCAGAGCACAAACATGGCGGTGGAAAGAAAACGACGACTTCCAGAGGTACAGATATGCTTCTGAAGAGGGAAGTAATCAAGAGTCCTTGACTGACAGCAGCAGAATTGAAGAGAATGTATCCCCAGCTGTTACAAGACGTCTCAGTTTGAACTATCCAACACCAGTCGAGCAGGGCAGTACTCCCGAGGTGGATGGAAAGCTGATGACAAGGAGTGCTGGAGCTCCCGTTTCATCAGCCCTCAGGACTAGTTCCTGACCATCCCCCTTTGCTGAACTTTTTCAGTGTCTCAGTTACACAGAGAGTAGGCCAGCATGCTCTCCAGTACAAATTTCTCTATCTATCTTCACCAAACTACATGCACAGTACACACTACACTTCCTATTCAAAATTTACGAAAATGGCGTCAATTCACCTAGCCTCGGAGTCCCCAGGGGGGGGGACCATAAATGCCCCCGCCATCTGCCCCTCTCCCGGTGACGACTCGAAGTGCCTGGAACCACTGTCTGACTCTCTTCTTCTTCATTTCTGCAACATTCGCGGCCTTTCATCTAACTTTCGCTCTGTTGAGCACCACCTCTCCTCCTCTAAACCTCACCTTCTTTTTCTAACGGAGACTCAGCTGTCTGAGGCAACTGACAGCAAACCCTTTTCTGTATCCTCCTACTTTCTCTATACTCATTTCAAAGCCAAAGGTGGCTGTTGTGTATACATACGCAACGACTTATCTTGCTCTCGTGTTCCTGAACTTGATTCTTCTGAATTCTCCACTCTCTGGCTTCGGCTTTCCTGTCATTCTCTGACTAAATATATCTGTGCTGTTTACTTATCCCCTAATTCTACTGACTATCAAAAATTCTTCGACTATCTTACTTCTACGATGGAACACATTCTGTCCATTTCTCCTTTCTCTGAAATCTCCATTCTTGGAGATTTCAATGTTCACCACCACCTTTGGCTCTCCTCTCCTTTCACGGATCCACCTGGTGAACAAGCCTACATCTTTTCTATCCTTAATGACCTAGAGCAGCTTGTACAGCACCCTACCCGTATCCCTGACTGCCTTGGAGAGAGCTCCAACATACTTGACCTCTTCCTCACAACTAATCCTTCTGCTTACTCTGTTAATCTTTTCTCTCCGTTGGGCTCCTCCGATCACAACCTTATTACCTTAACCTGTCCTATCGCTCCAGTACGGCCTGCGGACCCTCCAGGGAAACGTCGTCTCTGGCATTTTGGAGCTGCGGACTGGGAGGCCCTCAGGCAGTACTTCTTTGATTTTCCCTGGAATAATTATTGCTTCCATGGCCGTGAGCCATCTGAGTGTGCCTTGCGCATTACGGAGGTTATTCTCTCGGGCATGGAAGCATACATTCCTTTCTCATATCCTTTGACTAACGCAAGAAAGCCTTGGTTTAATCACGCTTGTTCTAATGCTGTCCGCAACAAGGAGAAGGCCTACAAAAGGTACCGGAGCCAACCCACCCCTGAATCACATAATCTTTACGTTTCTGCCCGGAATCGTGCTAAGTCTGTTCTTCGCTCTACTAAAAATAATTTCATCCATACTAAATGCTCTCAACTCTCCAACTCGAATTCTTCCCGCTCCTTCTGGCACCTTGCCAAAAATCTTTCTAACAACTTTACCTCATCATCCTTCCCTCCTCTTTTCTACTCTGATGGTTCTGTAGCTATTTCTTCTACTGATAAAGCAGATCTCTTCACACAGACTTTCTCCTCCAATTCCACCTTAGACGATTCCGGTGCTGTTCCTCCATCACTTCCCCCTTCTGACTTCCTCATGGCTGACATTAAAATTTCTTCAGTTGATGTATTTTCTGCCATTACTGGCCTCAGTACTAACAAGGCATATGGGCCTGATGGGGTCCCTCCTGTTGTTCTCAAAAACTGTGCTTCTGTGCTTACACCCTGCCTAGGCAAACTATTTCGCCTTTGTCTGTCAACTTGTACCTTTCCTTCTTGCTGGAAGTTTGCTCTCATTCAGCCAGTCCCAAAGAAGGGTGACCAC
This sequence comes from Coenobita brevimanus, assembly GCF_032717465.1. Classification (NCBI taxonomy): domain Eukaryota; kingdom Metazoa; phylum Arthropoda; class Malacostraca; order Decapoda; family Coenobitidae; genus Coenobita; species Coenobita brevimanus. Next base: position 35,779,046 of record NC_136982.1, read on the forward strand.
TCCCAACCCTCCAACTATCGTCCAATTGCTTTAACGTCCTGTATTTCAAAAGTTTTCGAGTCAATTCTTAATAAAAAAATTTTAAGGCATCTTTCCTATCACAACCTTCTTTCCGATCGTCAGTATGGGTTCCGTCAGGGATGCTCCACTGGCGATCTTCTCACCTACCTTTCAGACTCCTGGTCATCCTCCTTTCGGGACTTTGGCGAAAGCTTTGCCATTGCACTTGACATCTCAAAGGCTTTCGATCGAGTCTGGCATAAATCTTTAATTTCCAAACTGCCCTCCTACGGTTTCTATCCTTCTATCTGTACCTTCATCGCTAGCTTCCTTTCTGGTCGTTCTATAGCTGCTGTCGTAGACGGCCATCGTTCTTCTCCTAGATCTATCAACAGTGGTGTTCCTCAGGGCTCTGTCCTATCACCAACTCTCTTCCTTTTATTCATCAATGATCTTTTAAGCTGTACATCTAACCCTATCCACTCATACGCTGATGACTCCACCCTTCACCTTTCCATTCGGTTCCCGCAACGCCCATCTCAACAGTTACTTCAAGAAACAAGGGATGAGGCTATGGCACACCTAATGTCTGACTTGGCTCATATCTCTGACTGGGGTAAAAATAATATGGTTGTCTTTAATGCTTCTAAGACTCAGTTCTTACACCTATCAACCCGACAAAATCTTCCACAGGTATACCCACTAATGTTTAATAATATTCAGCTTAATCCTGCATCATCCTTGAACATGCTTGGGGTTTCATTTACTCGGGACTTATCTTGGAAAGATCATATTACATCTCTTGTAAAATCGGCTTCCAAGAGATTGGGTGTGCTAAGCCGACTCCGCTCTTTCTTTACCCCTGCACAATTGTTGACTCTATACAGGGGTTTTATCCGCCCCTGTGTGGAGTACAACTCTCATGTGTGGGGAGGCTCCCCACATACAGCTCTTCTCAATAGGGTGGAGTCAAAGGCTTTTCGTCTCATTAACTCTCCTCCTCTTACTGACTCCCTTCAACCTCTGTCTCTTCGCCGCACTGTTGCATCTTTATCTCTTTTCTATCGCTACTTTAATGGTCACTGCTCCTCTGAACTGTCTGCTTGCATTCCTCCACCTCTACGACGGGCGCGTAGCACCCGTCTGGCAGCAAACTCTCATCCCTTTTCTGTCCAACTCTCTAATGCAAGAGTTAACCGTTACTCCCAGTCTTTCATTCATGCAACAGGTCAGCTCTGGAACTGTCTCCCTCTGTCTGTATTTCCTGCTGCCTATGATCTCCAGTCTTTCAAACGCAGTGTGTCCAGGCATCTCAAAATGATCGGATCTTGAATTTGGCTCTCTATTGTATTTTGTTTTTCTCTTGGAGGGAACTGTTACTGCGGGCTCATGGCCTTTGGTTCCTTCTTCCTCGCATAAAAAAAAAAAAAAAAACTTGCAGAAGGAGCTGGGTTTGCCAAGCCGCATCGCAGCCAAGAAACCGCTTCTCACTGACCGCATGAAGAAGCAGCACACTTTGTTTGCCAAGAAGTGTGCACACTGGACATCGGATGAATGGAGAAAAGTTATGTTTTCCGATGAAAGCACATTTCAAATGTTCCAGGTGCGTTCTGCTATGGTTCGTCGCCCTGCTTCCCGTACTCAGTATGACCCTGCTTACACGGTGATGACTGTTATGCACCCATAATCAGTAATGTTATGGAGGTGTTTCTCAGGTGAAATGGGAAGGGGAGGCCTCTACTTTCTTCCTAAGAACTTGATGATGAATGGTGGCCTGTACATTCTAGTTCTGAAAGATCTATCTGTCTATTGCCAGACGCCATAATCCCGTATGGGGTGGCCATTTGACTCTGAGTTATTTGTTTTACAGGGAGGGGCACTAACCCTTCACCAACCCACTTGACACATAGGGAGCACGTATGGTTTGGTTATATGGTTACCACCCAGCATTGTAAATGGTTTCTTGGCTTACAGGAAACCATTTGGCTTGTCACTCAGTATAAAGGCACCTGTAACGGAAAGAAAAGCATTAAGTAGTGACAGGAAAGAGAGGAGGGCAGGCACAGAAAAAGAATGATAAAGGCTAAGGAAGAAGTAGGCAGCACTACATCAAGTGAGTGGATGATGGTCACCACCACCTACCTTCATTTGTTAAACTTTTTTTGCTATTCGTGGGTGCAAGGCTTGGTGGATGAGTTTGGGAGAGTGTGTAAGAAATGGAATCTAAAGGTGAACGTAGGGAAGAGTAAAGTGATGGTCTTTGAGAGAGGTGAAGTCAGTGAATGTACAGCGAGGTTGGATGGTGAGGAATTGGAAAATGTGAGTACGTTTAAGTGCTTGGGTAGTGTGATGAGTAAGGATGGAGGTTTGGAGGGTGAAGTGGTTGAAAGGGTACAGCAGGGAAGAAAGGTTGCTGGTTCTTTGAAAGCAGTGATAAGAAACAAGGAAGTGAGCATGGAAGTGAAAAAGTTACTACATTACAGTATTGTGATACCAACTCTAACGTACGGAAGTGAAGCTTGGATGTTGTTGGAAGGACATAAGTCAAGAGTGAGAGCAGTGGAAATGAGTTATTTAAGAGGAGCCTGTGGAGTCACATGGAGAGACAGGCTGACGAATGAGGATATAAAGGAGCGTTGTGGTGTGGATGTGGATGTGATAGGAAGTGTTATGAGGAACACACTGAGGTGGTTTGGACATGTGGAGAGGATGGAGGGTGAAAGACTGACAAAGAGAGTGTATATGTGTGAGGTGGAGGGGGGAAGAGGGAGGGGGAGGCTGAGGATGAGATGGAGGGATGGGGTGGAGAGGTGTATGAGAGAGGGGGATGTGAGCTGGGAGCAGGGCAGTGAAATGGCAGGGGACAGGGCGACGTGGAGGCGATTTGTTTGTGGCCACCCCAAATGGGATTGAGGCGTCTGGCAATAGATAGATAGATAGGGTGCGACTTTTTCATGCACGATTCAGCTCCATATCACAAGTCAAGAAGGGTGACAAAATGGCTTCAGGATAATCAGATTGAGGTCCTTGACCAACCTGGCAACAGTCCGGATCTATATCCGATAGAAATCTGCTGGACAGAGATGAAGAAAATCATAGCAGAGAAGAAGAAACCCAATCTGGACAACCTCAAGACTGAACTGACAAACTTTTGGTGCAAAGAAATGTCCTTAGATTACTTAAGAGATCTAAGTGCTTACGTGCCAAAACTCATTCAACTGGTCCTGAAAAACAAGGGAAACATGATTGCATATTAATGAATGGCATTTCATGAAAAAACATTGTGATATACTGTGATTTCTGTGTTTTTTAATACCTTGTGGGGGGAGGCCCCTAAGTCATTTTGCGGTAGCTGTAAATGTTAGGACCAACTTGCCTAGCCCCGGGCTCCTATGCTCCTCATGGGGTGATGTAGGATTGGCTGATGATGATGGTAGTATTGTCGTACTGGTTCCTTGCATGTTGTCCAATACATACCTGCTGACAAGTCTTTACTTCAGGCAACACATCCTAAGCAGGAATATATTAAATATAAACCAAAAACCTACAAATGAACCCATAATTGTGAAGATTATGCTATAAATAAATAATTTCATACTTTTGACAAGTAAGAAATTATGCACTAATTGACTCATATCTGTTGTGCTGCTTTCTGTTATAATACAGGTCATCAGTTATGCAATGTTTATGACACTATTTTAAAAAGGATTTTGGGCTGTCATGTTTTTTGACATGAGTTTTACAATAGCTTCTTAAATTTTAAAGGATGCTTGTGTAATGTCTATATAATACAACTAACCTACAAATATTTTTTTCTCTTTTCTGTTATCCCAGTAGCCAGGGCTACCAGAAGTTGAGTAGGCATTTGCAGCTAGCCTACACGCCATATTTGGGCGCTATCACATATGCGTTAACATAGCCTACTGTCTCGCTGTCTGTTTCCTCTACACCAGGACTTGTATTAACTATATGTACTAATTCATATAGTTGCTCTACCTCTTTTTGCTATTTATTACCAACAAGTATTGGAACTACAACCCAGGATTAATATTAGCACGACGGGAGAGTAGAGAAGGTATTTGCTTGAGAACAATTTTTGAATTTTGAACTGTACATAGTACTATCACACACCACGACTAAGTTTGGACTAAAGATACCAAGAAATCTTACAGTAGATGAGGTAATGAAGGGCATGGTGTAGACTTAGACTGTGACTCTGTGTAGTAGTGGTGGGAAAAACATTCAAGCCTTCATAGGACCCCAGAACCACCTTGTTCCAAACGTCTGAATTCCCGCAAAAGTCAGTGACTGTTGTCCATATGCGTGCAGTAACAACTTTACTTAGTTTTGTTATCAGTGTTGTTGAGGTTTATCTCTAATAATTTAAAAGGCACATACGGTATTTATCATTAAAGATATCATTACATTAATCTTTATCTGTATAATCTGGTATCTTACAAAAATTGAGGGTTTTGGTAGGAATTCAAAGTCAATTTGCCACACGTTCAAACACAATGGGGATTGACCAACCAGCTCCCGAGAGCATCGTGCAGTGTTACCAATTCCACCCGTCCTCAGCTGGCAAGATCAGTGCACCAGATTCCCTGAAACCGACTTTGGAACATCATTGAATACAAGGTCCTGGGGGGAGGGGGGATTAGGATTATGATTGGAGAGTTGAGAGGAAGGATAGGACTGGAATGTATTGGTGCTGTGAAAAGGAAGGGTAGATTGAAATGGTGTGGGGATGTTGAGAAGGATGACAGTTGGGTGAGGTAGGTGAGAAATGTGAACGCTGGGGTTAGGGTGGTTGCATCAGGCAGACTGAGAAAGACCCAGGACAGGGTCATAGAATGTCAGGTCAGGGATAGGAGACTGAATAGGGAAGCTGCCTGAGGTCAAGCAACGTTGAGAGCTGCCATTAGGTGACCAAGTCTGACACGTTCAATCATGTTGGAGCCTTTGTAAATGAAATGATACTATGTTACCGCACTTGGGGCTTTTTGTTTTGTTTTTTATTCCTTTTAAGTCATTTGACACCTCAGGAGTCAGGAGGCTTGTAACTCAACATTCCATTTGCCAGTAGTACAGAGAAGTAAAAGATTTTTCCTAACATATCAGAAGTTAAGTTGATGCTGTAACCAATACTGTACTAATAATATTTAAAAGAAAATACTCTGAAGTTTTTGAGTTTTAGAAATGTGATGGTAGTTAATTAGAGGTGGTCAGGTTGATATGCTCAACTTGGCTTGCATCTATACCCATCAGGAGGTTGTCATTATTATAAGGGTAGTCAGCCTTGGAGCACTTGTGTGTAGGTTGCCCACCATCTTCACTGTGCACTTTGCATTCTTGGAATTTTTATTTATTTATTTATTTATTCATTTTTACATCAGCGGTAAATTTATCTCACTTGTACAACAGTATTTTGGTCCTGTACACTTTCCATAGCAGTTGTTTTTGCTGGTGACATTATTGCCTGTCACCTTGTTTAGCCTGGCAGTGGCCTTCCTGTATCTTACCTTAGGGTTGAATGTAGTGCCTCCTTTTTGTTTGGGATCAAGCTAATTATGCTCACTGCAGTTGAATGTGATGGATTTGCATCATCCAAGACCTCCATAGCCCTTGGCCATGATAATTTGGCCTAGGCTTACACTGTAGATGAGACTGAATCAGCTAAGACAATTGAAACTTGTTGGGTTTTCATTTGCATTATTGTGTTTTTGGTAGGATCTCTCGTTCATGATGGTCATAACGATTGGTGTACTGTATTTATATACTTATATTATGTAGTAGCATACTTCATTCAGGAAAATGCCATGAAAGTACTGTGTAATTGCTGAACTGATTATGCATTAGCATTATGTGGAATGTTATTCCCAGGAATCCCTGAAATATTGGTGCTGAAGCTTAACTTTCTGATCTGAAGGAGGCACATATTTAGCCTTCATTGACCTTCTTCACCACAGGTGGTCTTGAATAAAACTATCCTAAAGTAGCAAAAACAAGATGAAATTATGTCCCTGAATTGAAGTGGTTGGTGACGATGGTAAGGTGTGGTGTTAGTACTATCTTATTGGTATGTCAAATATATATATACTGCATACATGGAGCCATGTCTGTATATGTTCATTGTGTAGGATTGTGTAATGCCTGATCCTGAGTTTCCACTGATTGTGCAGTACTTGAAGTCTAACATATACAGATGATATTAACTCTCTATACACTGGGCTAGCATGCTTGACAGTTAAGCCAGCCAGCCACCTGGCAACCCACCCAAGTGTTACCCCTGACCAGCATATGTGATATTCATCTCAATTTGCCAGAACAGTGGTCTGCATGTTTGCAGTACTTTAAATTACTGAAAGTAAAAGGAAGTACTGTATCTTATAATAAGCAGAAGTCCCTATTCCTGAATTGGAAGCTGAGAGGCTGTGGTGTAGCAGTCAAGCTTTCTGGCATTGAATATAACTAAGAATGAATGAGGTTTTGTAGTCTGATTCAGAGTTTAGTGGATATTTGTTACCGGTAGCAGTTTTGTTTGGAAGTTATCCCTCTTCACTAGAGTAATGTCCCTTTCTGTAATTTTAATCAGAGTACCACTTTATGATTTTATCCAGTTGAATATAACTTAGTGATTGCAATTGCCTAATAGGCAATTCTTGGTAGGTGGGGGTGCTCACCATCCACTCACTCGATGTGCTGTTCTCAGGTGTCTGCCCTTTCCTCTCCTCCATCATTCTTTCCTTCTATCCTCTTCTGTCTTTCTTTCCTCCATTCTTTCCCTGTCCTTCTGCCTACAAGTGACTTTACACTCAATCTTCTGTCTTACTTTCCGTCACTTTTTCTTCTTCCTTCTGCCTGTGGGTGATCCTACACTGAGTGACAAGCCAAATGGTTTCCTGTACACCAGGACACCATTTACTACGCTGGTTGGTAATATCACCAAATGTTGGCACCAGGTGGTTTAGTGGGTAATTATGGTGCTCCAGTCGAATTGAGCCAGTGAAGGTTTATATCCAGGTGGTGGTTGGGGTTTATTGCTCATGTAACGCCACTCAGGGATGAGTGAGGTTGGTCACTCTCATCTTAAATGTCAGAACCAACTTGCCTAGCCCTGGGCTCCTACGCTCCTACGCTCCTCATGGGGCATTGTAGGATTGGATGATGAATGAATGAATATAACTAAGATTGAATGAGGTTTTGTAGTCTGATTCAGAGTTTAGTGGATATTTGTTAGCAGTTTTGTTTGAAAGTTAGGCCCCTTCATTAGAGTGATGTCCTTTTCCGTAATTTTAATCAGAGTACCACTTTTTGATTTTATTCAGTTGAATATAACTACAAATGAATGAGGTTTTGTAGTCTGATTCAGAGTTTAGTGGATATTTGTTAGCAGTTTTGTTTGAAAGTTAGCCCCCTTCACTAATGTCCCTTTTCATAATTTTAATCAGAGTAGCACTTTATGATTTTATTCAGTAATCTTTGTTAGTGACTGCAATTGGTTAATAGGCTATATCTTGCCTCTCCAAATTGAAAAGTTCCCCCTAAGCTGAACAAAGTTATCCAGTGATATTAAAAAATATAAGAGATGACATAGCTAATACAAATGAATTGGGCAGTACATTCTGGTACCATGATGAGTATGAAAGTAAGAATGTTGCTGGTAGTTTCTACATGTACACCTTCCAGTTCATAATTGTGCTTAAATGAAGAAGTACCTTGTGGCATATTAAAGATTTTGGGAAAACCTTAGTCCCAAGTAGGCAATTTATTTAGGTTCTCCTGTAAATGTATGCTAGTAAGTCTTCCTTTTCACCTTCAATGACTAGATTGTATGATATATTGAAGAAATGAAAATTTCCCATTGTTTTCCTCTTCCCCAGTATTTTCCCATAATCATATACTTATTATTCCTACCCTTGTCTTTACTGCATTGAAATATGCAGTATTTATGGTAACAGATTATCTTCCAGCATGTGTTTGGGAGTTGTATGCAGGGAATATATGTGCCTGATAGGGAGAATGCAGCCAAGATTACCTATGAAATCCAGTTGTTCCTTATATAATATGATAGTCTGCACTAAAAGGAAAGAAAATGAAAATTTTTCATGATTATGTCCTTGCCAGCCATCCCCCCGAGACTCTTACCTTCCATATCTTATAAATGTCATATCAATACAAGGGGAAAATAATAAATAGCATTGCTAAGTATACAGTGCAGTTTTGTTCATCTTTCAGCTCTCAGCTTCCCACAGTGTACCACTTGAATGAAGGAGTGTCGTGTGCTGCCAGCTCAGAGCACTTCTTGTTCTGTTTGCTATTCAGATTTTTGGGGTTGACCACCCCTCCAGGATTAAGGCATCTGTATCTATATTTGTCTGTCAATCTGTGACTATATCTTTATCTGTATGTCTGTCTCTCTATCTGCATCTTTTTAATAGGCAAAAATCATTCCCTTGCCCTAAGGTACTGATGCATAAAAGTAGTGATGCTTCTTTGATCTGTTTATCATATGTAACTGGCATGTAAAGTAATGCTTGTGATCCTACCCTTTATACTTCTTTTCCTTGCAGTGAATTTGCTAAGGAGAGAGAGAGAGTAGAAAATAGACAAGAATTTTTAAAACTTAGAAGACAGCAGCAATTAGAAAGAGAATTAAATGGTTATGTGGAGTGGATATGTAAAGCAGGTATGTAATGTAAACCTTGTTACCCCCTGACCCCAGTGGTATCAGTTACTTGGCACTTGCGACTGGCCATGCAGTGGTGCACAGTTATACAATAAATGTGTACCAGTGCATGGCTAACCAGTTGATAACTGCAGCCCACATACCACAGGAGTGGATTTTTGGTGAAACTGTTGTACAGTGCTGTACAGTAATTTCTCTTGCAATGACATACCCCTGTTAGTATGTACATGGAAGTCATATTGTAAAGAAGCTTTTAATGCTGTCAGATTGATTATGGACTACCCAACCAGTAAACTGTAATGTGTATCTTGAATTGTTTCGAGTAGACTTGCAACATATATCCTGGAAATTGGCCTGAAAATTTGAATATAAAATATTTTTGGTGGAATAATTGCTAAACTAGAGCAGATATCAGCTGGAAATTTTTGTTTCTTATTTTAGCTTGCCCTGTTCCATATAACACCCATAAAGCAGTTTTTTGGTGATATATATATATATATATATATATATATATATATATATATAATATATATATATGTGTGTGTACAGTATGTATGTAGCCTCTGTGGCACAGTGGTAAAGTGTGCATTTTTGTACATGGAAGAATGAGGGTTCGCGTCCCGCCAGGGTAGTAAACTTTGGGAGTGTTCTTCTGGCCACGTACTGCTTTGGCACGCACAAGGGGTGCTGTGGCTGAACCAGTGTTGCATACAATTAAGTATGCTTGCACCCAGTTGGCTTGCGCAGGCCGATTACACTTGGTTCACAGACTACACATACATCCAAAGCCACTCCAACACTGCAGTTACACTTGCAAGCACTTCTCACCCTATATACAATCTTTACCAGACAGCCTAAGCCACCAGGTAGAGATACATGTATAGGCTGTATCGTCCCCACTTCGGTAGGGATAGGCTGGTCCTGCAGTCGACACTCAAACAGCTGATGATGATGATGTGTATATATATATATATAAAAAATCCCTAAGCAAACATGTAACTTTAGGACACTGTAGCAGTAAAACTGCAGCACATATCAGCCTAAAAATTTATGCACATGTACTTCACGTCCTCTAGGAACCAGTATGATAAAAAAAAATTATTTGCAGAATGATTATTTTTATTATTATTATTATTATTATTATTATTATTATTATTATTGTTATTATTATTATTATTATTAACAATATATTATTATTATTATCCTCCTCCTCCTCCTCCTCCTCCTCCTCCTCCTCCTCCTCCTCCTCGAGGAGTGTAGGAGACTTGGGTTAGGCAAGTTATTATTATTATTATTATTATTATTATTATTATTATTATTATACAGCTCTCACCATACCTTGGCCCAGATATCAACCCCTTTACAAGTTATTGCACATAGTTCAGTGATAGAAAAAGATGATAAAACAACTCTTCATTTTTTCCACAGCACTTCCTCTTGACTTGCAGTATATTCCATTGCTAATCTATTGTTACAACGCATCATTCAAGTGGAGAGATGGCAATTTTAGGCCAGGTTATACAGTAGTAGTTTTTTTTTTTTTTTTTTTTCTAAATTATAGTCTTGATAGATTTGTCAAAAGTTCCATTATCTGCATTGAAGTTCTGTCAGTGTTGATTTGGATGCAGTTGAACACTGGTGCATATATTCATAAGGAATACATTATAATTATTATTACCACTACTACTTTCATCACAGTATGGAGCTGCCTGCTTGGAAATTATTGTTGTATTAATACTGTCAGTAATTAGCAAAGTATACTTAATTTGTATTTTGAGTGAAGTACTGTCCTAGGTTTCCATAGTCTGATTGACTGAGAGATAGGAATATGAATTATGCACACTGTCAGATGTCACATATAAAATAAGATTTCAGATTTACCTCTAATGTATCTACATTAACCAAGGTTACCCTGACCCATTTGTGCCTGTTTATCAGAGATTTATTGACCTTAGTGCCTGAATAGGTAAGTATCCCATATTACAGTAAAAGTCCTCTCATTCGGCAACTGGTCTTACGGTATTTCTGGTCTTTCAGCGGTTTTCATACAAAGTCCCATTACAAAAGTTCTGTGCTCTTCAGGCACATATGCTGAGCTGATCGACACCCACGTTGGGGTCGCCAGCTTGTTGCTGGTACCTGTCCATGTGCCCATAGTTGCCAATTTGGCACTGTTGACTCTTGATCTAGCACTTTTCATAATAATTTAGCACCAAAAAATTTATATTTTCTTCTATGTCTAGTGCATTTTGAAGTCCAATTTAGTGTGAAAATTTGAACAGTTCACCTATAGCGTAGCACATGTTAAAGTTGAGCTTAGTGCTTTTGAAGATTTCTTGCTGACAATGCATGCGATGTTGACCACCGTGACTCGTGAGTGTCTGGCTTTGTGAGTGGGACTTTTCAAAAGTTTGGAAACTTTGTCTTGCTATTTTATGGCGTACAGCCATTGTCATAAATAATGATCTATCCTCTGGTATCCCTTGCCTCAGGCTGGCTCCTGTATGTGCGGCAGGTCACACTGGAGTAAGAGGGGCTGAGAGGGAGGGGTCAGAGAGAGAAGGAAAAGTGGGTGGGAGGATGAGTGATGTTGTGGGGGTGGGGTGAGGGAGGGGAGGGGAGGGTAGGCTGGGAAGGGAGAATTAAATGTGAAGTGGTGGTCTCACTATTTGTAAATTTCCTTTCATTCATGGCACGATGTAAAAGAATTACTATTGGTAGATAATGCTGCATTACACCTTGTATAGCGACATCAGATAATAATTTTGAGAATGGTGATATCATGGGCTGGCTCTTGAGAGAAATATACTGACGTGACAGAGCAAACATTAGTGTGGAGCCAGATATTTGTATTTATCCATGTATTCTGACATCGGACGCAAAATGGAATCTGGATGGCTTTGATTAACATAATGTTTGTGTAAGTAATGTCCTCTACCCTTACATGTAATTAATTATTGGAACTAAATATCATATACATCCTTTGACATGGCTGTGTCCACAGTAAATCCGATCATCCATTCGGTACACTACCTCTGTACTGTCAGTATCATGTCAACTCTTAATGGCATCTCTATGTGAAAAGGCTGTTGAAAATAATTGTGGATAAAAGGGTAAATAAATTTGATGTCTGTGCACTTGGGTGGATATAATAATGATATCTCTCATAATCTGTTAGAAGGAAAATTAAACCAAATTCTACACAAACTCCCTAAATATATCTATGTCATTGTTTACCGACATGGGTCAAGCCAAAGCAACTAGGAAAGCCTTTGTAAGTAGTCCAGTGGCCTCTTGCCTCACCTCTTGCTGTCTTTGTGACACTGAATAAAAAGTGTTGTTAACCCGCCCCATCCCGACGTTTTCTGGGCAGTGGTACGCCCCGATCCCGACATTTTTGGACCTTTTTTTTGGAGGGGGGGCTCAAACATCCGCTTTTGGTGAGAAACATCAAAAATTCATAGAGAAATTGCTCACCTGAGGTTTAAAATACTCGATCCAGGTAGGAGTACCTCCTTACCTAACAGGGTTTTCTGTCAGGCTGGCTGCAAAGAAAACGAGTTCTATGGGAGGATAACGATTCTACACTACTCATAAACGGTATTTATTTATTTGGTACGAATTTATATGTAATACGAGAGTATAATAGTTTTCAAACGGTAATATAGGCATTATAAGCATTGTTTCACTCACTAACTCGTCACCATTCCTGACCTTTTTTTGCCACATTACCTGATCATCATTTCTGACTGTTTCTTCCTCTAATGTTTGTCCTCCACATTGTCATCGATTGGGGAATCACTCTGGCCCTGAATTTCGTACCGTGGCATGACATGGCTTTACTGGCCAGGTCACTGATAACACGTGAATTGATGAGAAAAGGTCATGCGGGGGGGGGGGAGGTCATGCTGGTTAAGGCATTGTCCCTGCCTGGCATCTTGTAGAGGAAGGTGTCCCGTGTATACGTGCCAAGAATCACTCGCAAAAATTGAAAATTGTGCAAATTAGGGACCTTGCAATGTCCTTGCAATGTTGCCGCATTAATTTATGTCTCCGGGATATGAGTGCACATCATGTGAGGATGTAAATTCACGTCTCCGGGACGGGGCGGGTTAATGGTTTGCTGGTTTCATCTGAACAACTCCCACTCATCCTTGATGTGTTGAGGCGTGCCCATGTCCTCTCTTTCTTTGGTTCCCAACAGTCTCGATGGCTCTGCACTAATGTTTGATCTATCATGTCAGTATATTTCTCTCAGACATCCCTTGATATCGCCGCTTTAGCGCTTGTTATCCGACGTCGCAATACAAGGTGCAATGCAGCATTATCTACCAAATATTAACTCCTTTATAACATGCCCTGAATGAAAGAAAACAGACAAATAATATGACCACCACTTTTCATTTCATTCTCCATCCTCAACCTCTACTCCCTCGCCACACAACCGCACCATCGCTCATCCCCCCACCGACCATCCCTTATCTCTTCGACCCCTCCCCCTCATCCCCACTTACTCCAGTGTGACTTGCTGTGCATTTACCTGTGGATTGCGCGATTACCTTTTTTTTTTTTTTTTTTTTTTTTTTCACCCCCATAGTGCACAAAAACTGTTAAAAAAATTAGTTTTTGTTTATTATAAACTTAGGTGGGGGCGCTCCCCATCCACTCACTCGATGTAATGCTGCTGTCGGGTGTCGGCCCTTTCCTCTCCATTTTTCTTTCCTTCCATCCTCTTCTTTCTTTCGTTCATTCTTTCCTTGTCCTGCCTACGGGTGACTTTACACTCCCCCTTCTGTCTTTCTTTCCTTCATTCTTTCCTCTTCCTTCTGCCTGTGGGTGACTCTACACTGAGTGACAAGCCAAATGTTTTCCTGTACACCAGGAAACCATTTGCTATGCTGGTTGGTAACCATATAACCAGATTTTGGCGCCTGGTGGTTTAGTGGGTAATTATTGCGTTCCAATCGGATTGAGCCGGTGAAGGTTTATATCAGAGGGGTTGTTGGGGTTGATTGCTCATGTAATGCCACTCAGGGATGAGTGAGGCTGGTCACTCTCATCTTAAATGTCGGGACCAACTGCCTAACCCTGGGCTCCTATGCTTCTCATGGGGCAATGTAGGATTGGATGATGGATGGATGGAAAATAAACATTCAGGGCATCATCTGGTTAAAAAAAAAAAAAAAAAAAAAATCTGCGTAGCGCCATGCATAAGTTTGCACAGGGGTGCAATAGTGAAAAAACTGGAAAAAAAAGAATAGTTTTTGTTTATTATAAACTTGAAGATAAACATCCAGGGCATCATCTATCTATCTATCTATAGCCCGACGCCCTAATCCCACAAAGGGTGGCCGCAGACAAAACGCCTCCAAGTCGCTCTGTCACCTACCATTTGACAACCCTCCCCCCAAATCACCCCCCCCCCTCCCTCGTATACCTCTCAACTCCATCCCTCCACTTCATCCTCGGTCTACCTCTCCCTCTCCCTCTCTCCACCTCACCTACATACACCCTCTTAGTCAGTCTTTCATTCTCCATTCTCTTCACATGTCCAAACCACCTCAGTGTATTTCTCCTAATCTTCTCAACCACATCCACATCCACCCCACATCGTTCCTTCACTTCTTCATTCGTCAACCTGTCCCTCCACGTCACTCCACATGCTCCTCTCAAGTAACTCATTTCCACTGCTCTCACTCTTGACTTGTTCTCCTCTTGCAAGGTCCATGCCTCGCTTCCATACGTCAGGGTAGGGATCACAATACTATCATGCAGTGACTTCTTAACTTCCATACTCACCTCTCTAATTCTCATCACTGCTTTCAGTGTACCAACGACCTTCCTTCCCTGCTGTACCCTTTCACGCACTTCATCCCCCAAAGTTCCATCCTTACTCATCACACTACCCAAGTACTTGAATGCACTCACATTCTCCATATCCTCACCATCCAACCTCACTGCACACTCTGTGACTTCATTCCTCTCAAATACCATAACTTTACTTTTGTTTACATTAACTTTCAGATTCCTCCTCCTACACACTGTCCCAAATTCATTCACCAAACCTTGCAACTCCCATTCATCTTCACTCAAAAGTACTGTATCATCAGCAAACAGCAACACCGGAAGCTTCCAAATCTCACCCTCATTCATTAGAGCCACCCCCACATCCACTGCCCTACCCTGCACCTCCTTTACAACCCCATCCATGTATATATTAAACAGCCATGGAGACATTACACAACCCTGTTTCAGTCCCACATTGAGATCAAAGAACTCACTCAGCTCACCATCCACTCGCACCGTAACCCTAGCTCCCTCGTACATACGCTTCACAGCACTCAACAATTTCCCCTCCACTTCATATATTCTTAATACCTTCCACATACCTTGCCTATCTATTCTGTCATAAGCTTTCTCCAAGTCCATGAAGGCAGCATACACTTTCCTTCCCTTCTCTAGATACTTCTCCACTAAACATCTTAGAACAAATATCTGATCTACACACCCTTTTCCCTTCCTAAATCCCCCTTGTTCTTCTCCAACTAGCTCCTCTGTCATATGCCTAACCCTATCAATGAGTATTCTACCATATATTTTACCAGTCACACTAAGTAGGCAAATACCCCTATAGTTACCACATACTTCTCTCTCTCCTTTTCCTTTGTATAAAGGAACAATTATACCTGATTTCCAGTCCTCTGGAACCCTTCCCTCTTCCCAAGCCAATCTACACAACTTCCATATCCACTCCACAACAATCTCACCCCCATACCTTAGCATTTCACCACACACTGCATCAATTCCTGGGGCCTTTCCCAACATAACATTCTTCATCGCTTCCACTACTTCCACCCTACTGATATCTTCCTCCCTCCTCTCATCTCTTCTTCTCCCAGCCATTCCCCAACCACTTATACTCGCACTGCTCTCACTCTCCACATTCAACAAATCCTCAAAGTGCTCCTTCCATCTCCTCAGCAATCTATTATTCCTATCTTTCACTCCCCTACTATTTCCCCTTTCACACTGCCTTACTTTGTTTACCTCCTTCCAAAACAATTTCTTACTCTCCCTCCATTTCACACTCAGATTCCTCCCAAACTCCTCATCCACTTTCTTTTTACTCTCCTTCACCAGTCTCTTAACCTCCCTTCTCCTGCTCACATATACCTCTCTCTTCTCTCTCTCATCTTCTCCCCTACCTCTACTCGCTAACCATTCACTATATGCCTTCTTCTTTTGTTCCACAGCTCGTTTCACCTCATCATTCCACCATGCTGTCCCTTGCACACCCTTGCATCTCCTTCTCACTCCACAAACCGCCTCACATGCTGCGCCTATTTCTTCCGTGAATATCTTACATACATCTTCCACCCCTTCCATCTGCTGTAGCTCATACCTTCCCAGTCTTTCTTCCACTATGCTCTTATACTCTGTCATTTTCTCACTGTCTTGCAATTTCTCCACTCTTCTCACAGGAGTTGCTTCCTGTCTTCCCCTTTGTCTCCTCAACCACTTTCTTTGCAGCTCTACCTTGGCCATCACTAAGTGATGGTCCGAGACTCCATTCCTCCACCCTCTCCACACTCTTGCATCCAACACTTGTCTTCTCATTCACTCATCCACACACACGTAGTCTATCATTGCCTTTCGTTCAACAAGTTCACCATCCATCCCCCTCATTACTCTCCATGTATACCGGTGGATCATCTTATGCCGAAAGTAGGTGTTGGCTATTGCCAACCCCTTACAAGCACAGATGTCCACCAAAGCACATCCATTCCCATCTACATCAGCTGGCACACCCCACTGTCCAACCACTCCATCCACTCGTACATTCCCAACTTTGCCATTCATGTCTCCAATCAACAGCACTCTCTCGCTCCTCTCATACTTGTCCATACACGCTTCTACACTCTCCCAAAACTCATCTTTCACTCTTGTCACTCAATCCTCTGTCAGGGCATACACACATACAATCGCCCACGCTTGTATACCTACTTTCATCCTCACCCATTCAGTCCTTGCACCCACTGTTCCATACTCTCTTATATTCTCCTTCCACTTCTTGCTTATCATCAGACATACTCCCTCTCTTGCCCTCTCATTTTCGTTGACTCCCGCACATATACCTAAACCATATTCCCATTCTCTCACCCTTTCACATTTCCATTTAGTTTCAGTCAATCCACATATATCCACTTTTGCATCCTCAAGCACCTGAACAATCTCTCTCTCTTTCACTTCTTCATTCACTCCTCTCACATTCCACGTTCCCACCCTAGGAATGTCCGTCTTTGCGTAACGCCAGGCATATGTTTGCATAGAGGTTGAATAGAGAGCAGTGATGCATGGCCACTGGCAGGTTAGCACAGCCTGAGCTGTGGCTCGCAGCCTGGCACTTCCTAGCCTGAACTGTGGCTTGCAATCCACGGGTTAAGGAGCCAGCCTGAGGCACTGGGTACTGGAGGATAGATGATTATTTAAGACCATGGCTGTACATATGTAAATACACCTAGGTTAAGGAGAGTTCATGTGTATTGTACTTTTAAACACATTAAATATAAGTTGCTTATTAAATATTTAGTGCTTAGGGTTTACCAATAATACTTCCTGGGCACTGTTATTTCATCGGGGTGACTGACCATGATTGCTAGAAATTTTTTGGCAGGTTTTCCTGGTCATTTGGCAATTCCAGCTCTTTCGGCACCTGCTTGGTCCCGGAGATGCTGAATGAGAGGACTTTTACTGCATGAATAAGCTCCCTTATTACCTAACTCCTGTAGGTAGAGGGAGAGAAATATTTGCTGAACAGAAATATTAGCCTGACAAAAGTTCTTTGGTGTGAATCCCTTCACATATAGTAGTGTCCTTTTGTAGGTGGGGCATGCACACTGGGAGTCTTTTTGTCTCCTGTCATTCTGAAGTGGTCTGCTCTGACTGCTTGCCTCTACACACACACACACACACACACACACACACACACACTGTATGGTGGGTGAGATGAGTGACTGAAAATTTGTACAGTAGGCCCCGGGTCGAGTCCCATAATTGTCATAACCTCACACGAACGAACAGCCAGAGAGAGCAGACGTCCCAGCCATCGCTGCTAACCTTAAGTAGTTTCAGGAATTTTGTCTGTCCTGTCTCCTAAGGTCTTGTTTTAAATCTAAAATAATGAAAGCTAATAGAATACCAAAAATGTAAAGATTTATTGGCTAGAGTATACATGAATGTTTGTAGTTTTTTTCGGTAACAGCTGTTTTGGTGCTTAACCAACATCAAACATGGCCGAAAATGTAAACAATGAGGGACTCGAATTTCAAGGATTTGATACAAATACCAATGTCGTGGACCTGGTTAAAACATTAATTATGAGGATTAGTGAACTTGAAAAGAAAGTAGAGAATCTAGTGATAAAGGATGTGTCTGAAAATACGGATACTACCATACAGAGTCTGATCCAATCGAATGAAACAGCGAATGAAGAGATTAGAAATTTGAAGCGTAAAAATGTTGAATTGAGGAGGAAACTAGAAGAGAGTACTAATAAAACAGAGAAGGTGAGTAGTGTATTAGAAGAGCATAAGGCAAAGTGGGCACACATAGAAGAAGAACAGAAAGAAGTGGTCAGCTTAAGAGAGATCATCCAGGAAGAAAGGGAAATGAACAAGAAAAAAATGGAAGAAAATGTAGTGAAAATACTGAAGAAAAAAGAGATAATAGTGAGAGAAACTGTAGAAAGGAACAGATGTGTGGTAATATTTGGAAACAGGGAAGAGGAAGAAAAGGTTAGGTTCGTAAGACTCGAGAGAGACACGAACCTGGTGAGAGGAATATTAGCCAAGATTGACCCCGAAGGAGACAAGTGGGTAAAAGAAAGTGAGGAAGTAAGGAGGATAGGGCCTTATAAGAAAGGGGAAACAAGACCAATGAGAGTGAAGTTTACATCAGAAAGTGTTATAAATGAGATACTTAACCCTTTAAACGCGGATCGTCGCGTTTGCGACGCTCGGCAAAAAGGACATAACGGCGGAGCATTGCGTTTGCGATTCTAGTAAATTTTGAATAACCGCGGGCAGGTAGGCTCCAGCTGGTATTGTCTATCAGTACCACCACCCTTTAGCTACTTTTAGCACACTTGACCTTTGTACCACTGACCTCCATTGTTGCCAAGTATCACGTTTTTTCCCCCGTCCCCCCCCCACCACCACCACGGCCCCTGCCAGCCTGGCTGTGATATATGGCAGCGCTCTGAGTGCTCAGAACTGTAAATCTATGCTCTCCTCTCACAAGCAGTTTATGCTAATAGGAAACGCTTGTTTCCCCAGTTGTAACACTAGCTTTTTTTCTCACGGTTTGCCCATGTTTAGCGTAAGTTTACCGCAGGCTTTCAAAGTGACATTATGGCGAGTTCTAGCTCTTCTGAGTCAGTGCAAGCGGCCGACAGGAACGAGAATAAAGTGACGGGCGTAAGGCAGAATAAAAAGCGCGCCGTGGTGATCTTTTGGGAAGTAATATGATTGAAAATAGTGTAGTATACATGTTTTTAGCTGTGAAAATGGAAATGTTTGTTGAGTGGCGGGAAGACCGCCGCCGGACTGCATGTCGGCCGTACGCTCCGTTGATTTTAGTCTTATTTTCAGTGCTTATTGTACAAATACGGATTCCTAACTACCTTTACGTTGTAGTATAAAGTTTACTGTGACAGAATGAGGCTGTGGTAGAGGGGAAACCGGGTTGCTGGAGGTGTGAAAGTGAAGATTTGGTTACCCAACTTTGCAAGTCTCACAAGTCCTTGGGTAGTCCACGAAGGCTCAACACCTGTCTCTGGAGAAAGCTGAATGTAAGTACTATCTGCCATACCAAGTATAATGTTCTAGGGTTAATCTCTGATTTTTGGCGAATATTTTCCTATAGGTACTCAGACCGCGATACAACCCCGCCACTCGGGGGGGCACGACTGTTCACGGCCGCGTTTAAGGGGTTAAAGTGACCTAGAAATTAAGCAAAGAGACGGGGATGGAAAATATTATAATAAGAAAAGATCTGAATGAAGAAGAAAGAGAAGTTTTAAAATCATTAAAGGAAGAAGCAAAGGAAAAAAATGATAAAAGGACAGAGGAAGAATGTAATACTTTTTTTTGGAGAGTATTGGATATGAAAGTAAGGAAGTGGTATTTAAGGAAATAGAGGTGAAGGAAACTAAGGGGGGTGGCTGTGAAAGATCAGAAGTTGAGGAAGTGGTTCAGACAGAGAGTAGGAGAGAAGAGGGTATTAAAAACGTCAAAAATAATTTGAAGGTGATATATACTAATGTTGATGGTTTCATATCGACAAGGATCGAAATTAACGATTTCTTGAGAGAACATGAACCTGATGTCATGTGCTTTTGTTGAGACCAAATTGAGAGAAGATATTGATGTTCATTTGGGAGATGGTAAATACAAACAGTGGAGAAAAGACAAAAGAAAAAAAGGGAGGAGGAGTGATGATAGCGGTGAAGAACAACATAAATGTAGATACTGTGGAAATGGGAGAAGGCAGGGCTGAAGTGATATATATGAAGTTAGAAACTGGAGAGAATGTTAAGAGAGATAAGGCGGTAGTGTATGTTCCCCCAAAGACAAGAGCATGGAAGGATGACGAATACCATGAGATGTTGTCAGATATGGCTAGCTATTTGCAAAAAATAATTGAGAAAAGCAATAATATAATTTTGGTGGGTGACTTTAACTGTAAAGAGGTGAACTGGGAGGAATGGTACTCGGGAGGCGGCGAGGATTTGTGGGGCACTATGTTATTAAATATAATAATGAATAATGTGATGACGCAGTGGGTCAAAGAAGAGACATGGTTTCGAGGTGAGGACACAGCAGCAAGGTTAGATTTACTGTTCACCAAAGAACCCGATGTAATAGAATCATTGAAATATCTCTGTCCTTTAGGAAAAAGTGATCATGTGGTCATTGAGTTCCAGATGTTAATAGGGATCGTTGAGCCAAGAGACGAGCTTCGTAGACAGGGAAGATACAACTTTGGGAAAGCAAATTTTACAGGATTGAGAAACTTTTTTGAAAATGCGGATTGGAGAAAATTCAGAGAAACAAGAGAGATACAGAGGAAGTGGAATATCTTTCTAGACCTCTATAATTTGGGAGTGGAAAAATTTGTACCAAGAGTAAGAGGGAAAGAAAACAGGAAAAAGGAGTGGTTTAATAGGAGGTGTATGATGCAGAAAAAGAGAGAGATAAGGCGTGGGACAATTGGAGAAAGAGAGATAACAACAGAACAAAGGAAGAATATAAAAGAACAAGAAATGAATACACAAGAATACGTAGAGAAGAAGAAAGGAATTTTGAAAAAGGTATAATAGACAAATGCAAGGATGAACCCAAACTGTTTTATAAATTTGTTAATGGCAAACTGAAACAAAAGGAAGGAATCACCAAACTGAAAGTAGAAGGAGAGGTCTTTAAGGATGCGGCAATGCAAGCAGAAATAATGAACAAACGTTTCCAGTCAATTTTCACTAAAGAAAAGGAGCTTGTGGAAGGGGAGGGAGTGATTAGAAATGTTCCGGTGATGAAAGATATAAAAGTGGAGGTACAGGAAGTGTATAAATTACTGGAAACTCAAGATGTAAGGAAAGCCTCAGGACCTGATGGAATTTCTAATTGGGTACTGAAGGAATGCAGAGAACAACTGGCGGATAAAATTCACAGTTTAATCGTATGCTCACTGGGAGAGGGGAAAGTGCCACAAGAATGGAAGAGGGCAAATGTGGTACCAATTTACAAGGGAGGAAACAGGGAAGAACCCCTGAATTATAGACCAGTGTCTCTAACCAGCATGGTCGCAAAATTATGTGAGAGAATCCTGAAAGATAGATGGATAAAATATCTGGAAGAGATGAATATTTTGGCTGAATGTCAGTTTGGATTCAGAAGTGGAAGGTCATGTGTTTCTAACTTGCTGAGCTTTTACTCAAGAGCGATTGACGTGATACAGGAGAGAGATGGTTGGGTGGATTGTGTGTACTTGGACTTAGAGAAGGCCTTTGACAAAGTACCTCATAAGAGACGAATGTGGAAACTAGAATATATAGGAGGACTGAAGGGGAAACTTCTGGAATGGATGAGAGACTTTTTGAGAGACAGACAAATGAGGACAGTAATAAAGGATAGTTCTCCCTACGTGTCAAGTGGGATTGGTGGAGGATTAGTGCCCCTCCCTTTAAAACAATTAACTCCAAGCCCTTGGCCACCCCGTTTGGGATACACGGCGTCTGGCAATAAATGAATGAAAAATGTCTGGATGGAGGGAAGTAACAAGTGGAGTCCCTCAAGGCTCGGTGTTGGTGCCAGTAGTGTTCCTGATTTACGTAAATGATATGGTAGATGAAGTGAACAGTTATGCAAGTCTGTTTGCTGTTGATGTAAAGATCTTGAGGAAGGTAGAGGTTGAGGAGGATTGTAAAATACTGCAGGAGGATTTGGATAGGATACACAATTGGAGCCGGACGTGGGAAATGAAATTTAATGTAAAGAAATGTAAAATATTGGAAATGGGTTATAGTACCAGGAGGCCATCACTGAATTATTTGTTGGGTAATGAATTAATCACAAATAGGAGAGAAGAGAAAGATTTGGGAGTGCTGGTCCAAGATAGTTTGTCACCAGAAAAGCACATTAACAAGATAGTTGGAGAGACCTAGAAACTCTTGACTAACATAAGAGTAGCATATCATTATATGGATGAGGAGATGATGAAAAAATTGATAGTGGCCATGATCCGCCCCAGGTTAGAATATGCAGCAGTGGTGTGGTCCCCACACAAAAAGAAAGATATAAACAAGATTGAGAGAATACAAAGAACAGCAACCAAGATGGTCCCCAGTCTGACAGACCTGTCACACAGAGAGAGGCTGGAAAAACTGGATTTGCCTTCCTTAGAGGAAAGGAGAAAGAGGGAAGACATGATTGCAGTGTTCAGGACCATGGTGGGAGTAGATAAAATTGACAAAGAAGGTCTGTTTGTATGGGATAAGAGAGCAACAAGAGGACACGTAATGAAATTGAAAAAGTCAAGCTGCTTGAAGGATATCAAGAAATATAGCTTTCTTTACAGAAGTATAGCTTTATGGAATAACCTGGACAGAGAGATCGTCCAGTCTAAAAACTTAAACGAGTTTAAAGCTAAATTCGACTTATTGAGAAACAGCGACGGAAACCCACGAGCATAGTACATTCCGTGTATATCACAATTAGGTATATTAGGTAAATACTTAACTATTTGGAACGACTTAGACAAAGAGGTGGTGCATGAGAAAAACATTCATGTGTGTAAAGGTAGACTTGATAAATGTGGATATGGAGACAGGACAACACGAGCATTGCTCAATTCCTGTATACTACAAATAGGTAAATACACACACACACACACACACACACACACACGGAGCTCATCCTGGATCTTGGGGAAATAATCGCTGAATTAGCTGCGAAAAGGAGACCAGCCTATTGTGATTATGTGAATGAGTACCTGAGTGGTGGTCCTGTCGGACAGTAGCTAAAAAAAAAAAAAAAAAAAGTGTGGTTTCAGTCATAGAGTACAAGATATAGTGGAAATAGAAAGTTTCCATATGGTTGCATCATGGCGAAAAGGAACAGTGCTTTGCTTACAACTGGTGAGGGGAATTTTGCGGGCTTCACTGAAGATGATGTGGGAAATGGAAGTACTAAGCTGAACCAAACAAGAGTAGCAGGAGTAGAGAAAACAGCAGAAAGGAATGTCCAGGAG
The DNA here is from genome assembly GCF_032717465.1 of Coenobita brevimanus. Taxonomy (NCBI): domain Eukaryota; kingdom Metazoa; phylum Arthropoda; class Malacostraca; order Decapoda; family Coenobitidae; genus Coenobita; species Coenobita brevimanus. The sequence goes on from NC_136982.1 coordinate 35,802,540, forward strand.
TTGAAAAGGGTATGGGCAGTAATTAGAGCTACAGGAATGGACCTTAGAGCAGGAGAAAGAGATCAAAATTCTACAGAATAGACTGGAAAAAGTTTGTACACGCAGTGATAATCAAGAAAGAGAAGTCACAAAATTATAAGTGAGTAATGAATCTGCCTCTAATGAAATAAAACAGCTTAAGAGGAAGAATAAGTAGTTGGAAGAAGAAAGGGAGAGGATGAAAAGTAAACTAGATGAGTATGAATCCAAATCAAGGATGCAAGATGAGCACATTAAGGAAATCAAGGAGCAACATAATGGGTGTAAGAAAATTTGGGAAAAAGAAAATGTAAATTTGAAAGAGATTACAGAACAACAAAGCAAGGAAAAAGTGGAGAAGGAAGTGGTTAGGGTACTGAGAAGTAGAGAATCTATAGTCAGGGATGTAGGAGATAAGAAAAAATGTGTAATAATTTCAGGAGGAAACTAAAAACATATGACATTAAGATCAGAAAGAGAAAAATAAGAACTGAGTAAGGTTAAAGAAATAATATCAGTAGTTATGGAGGGCAACAACGAAGCTCAAGAAGAGATTGAAGATGTGTTTAGGTTGGGAAAGTATGAGGCAGAAGGGGCGAGGTCATTGAAGGTAAAGTTTAAGTCCCAGGTAATGGTAAACAAAATTATCAATAGAACATGGATATTATCAGACAAAGAAGGTTCAAAAATGTTTGGATAAGGAGAAATGCAAATAAGGAAGAAAGAGCTAAAATAAAGGAGTTAGTAAAGGAAGCAATGGCAAAAAACGAACAGATAATGGAGGAAGAGAAGACAGTGTCTTATTGAAGAGTTATGAATCAGAAATTGAGGAAGTGGTACTGACGGAGAGAAGAGGGTATAAAAAACATAAAAAATAATTTGAAGGTGGCATATACTAATGTTGATGATTTAATATAGGTTAGCAATCAGTGATTTTTTGAGGGTACATGAACCTGATGTTACATGCCTTGTAGAGACTAACTTAAGAGAGGATATTGATGTCCATATGGGAGATGATAAATACAAACTGTGGAGAAGAGACAGAAAAGAAAAAACGAGAGGAGGAGTGATGATAGCAGTGAAGAACAACATAAATGTAGATACCGTGGAAATGGGAGAGGGCAGGGCCGAAGTGATAAATATGAAATTAGAAACTTGAAAGAATAGCGAAAGAGATATGGTGGTAGTGTATGGTCGCCCTAAGACAAGAGCATGGAATGATGAATACCAGGAGATGTTGTCAGACATGGCTACTTATGAACAGAAAATGATTGAGAAAAGCAGCAATATAATTTTAATGGGTGGCTTTAACTGTAAAGAGGTGAACTGGGAGGAATGGGACTCAGGAGGCAGCGAAGATTCATGAGGCACTATATTATTAAACATAACAATGAACAATGTGATGATGCAGTGGGTCAAAGAGTAGACTCTGTTCCAAGGTGAGGACACACCAGCAAGACCAGATTTACTGCTAATCAGAAACCTGACGTAATTGAATCTTTGAAATATCTGTGTCCTGTAGGAAAAAGTGATCATATGGTCATTGAGTTCCAGATGATAATAGGGAACATGGTGCCAAGAGATGAGCTTTATAGGGAGGGAAGATACAACTTTGGGAAAGCAAACTTTACAGGATTGAGAAAATTTTTCAAAAATGCCGATTGGAGAACATTCTGAGAAATGAGAGATACAGAGGAAGTGGGATAACTTTCTAGTCCTCTATAATTCGGGAGTGGAAAAAGATATGCCAAGAGTAAGGGGGGAAGAAAAAAGGATAAAGGAGTGATTTAATAGAAGGTGTATGACAGCAAAAAACAGCATGGAACAACTGGAGAAAGAGAGGTAATAACAGAACAAAGGAAGAATATAAAAGAGCTTGAAGTGAATACACAAGAGTACATAGAGAGGAAAAAGGAACTTTGAAAAAGGTGTAATAGACAAATGTAAGGATGAACCCAAGCTGTTTTATAGATTTGTCAATGGCAAACTGAAACAAAAGGAAGGAATTACCAAACTGAAAGTAGAAGGAGAGGCCTATAAAGATACAGCAGTGCAAGCTGAAATAATGAACAAATGTTTCCAATCAGTTTTCACTAATGAAAAAGAGTTTGTGGAAGGGAAAGGAGTGACTAGAAATGTAGTGATAAAAGATATAAAAGTGGAAGTACAGGAAGTGTATAAATTACTGGAAACTCAAGTTGTAAGGAAAGCCCCAGGACCAGATGGAATCTCTAATTGGGTACTGAAGGAATGCAGAGAACAACTGGCAGATAAGATTCACAGTTTAATTGTATGTTCTCTGGAAGAGGGGAAAGTGCCTCAAGAATGGAAGAGGGCAAATGTGGTACCAATTCATAAGGGAGGAAACAGGGAATTATAGACAAGTGAGAAGACAGGAAGAAATCAGTAGGATAGAAGTTGTGGAAGCAGTGAAGAAAGTTAAATTGGGGAAAGCCCCAGGAATTGATGGAGTGTGTGGTGAAATGCTGAAGCATGTGGGAGAGAGAGTAGTAGAATGGATGTGGATGATGTGCAGATTGGCCTGGGAGGAAGGTAGAGTCCCAGAGGATTGGAAGTCAGGTATAATTAATCCCATGTACAAAGGAAAAGGGGAAAAAGAAGTGTGTGGTAATCATAGGGGCATCTGTCTTCTTAGTATAATAGGAAAAGTGTATGGTAGGATACTTATTGACAGAGTTAGAGAAAGAACAGAGGAATTAGTTGGAGAAGAACAGTGAGGCTTTAGGAAGGGAAGAGGTTGTGTAGATCAGATATTCATTCTTAGATCTTTAGTGGAAAAGTTTCTAGAGAAGGTAAAGAAGTTGTATGTGGCTTTCATGGATTTGGAGAAAGCATATGACATGGTGGATAGACAAGGATTGTGGGAAGTATTAAGAATATATGGAGTAGATGGGAAGTTGTTGAGTGCTGTGAAGAGTATATATGATGGTGCTAAGGCTGCAGTGCTTGTGGATGGTGAACTGAGTGAATTTTTCTCTTTGAAGGTTGGGTTGAAACAGGGATGTGTCATGTCTCCATGGTTGTTCAATCTGTACATGGATGGGGTAATAAAAGAGGTACAAGGTAGGGTAGTGGATGTTGGAGTGGCCCTGGTGAGAGAGGATAGTGTTTAGAAACTCCCTGTACTGTTGTTTGCAGATGATACTGTGTTGTTGAGTGAAGACGAAGGGGAGCTGCAAGGCTTGGTGGATGAGTTTGGGAGAGTGTGTAAGAAACAGGATCTAAAGGTGAACGTAGGGAAGAGTAAAGTGATGGTCTTTGAGAGAGGTGAAGTCAGTGAATGTACAGTGAGGTTGGATGGTGAGGAATTGGAAAATGTGAGTACGTTTAAGTACTTGGGTAATGTGATGAGTAAGGGTGGAGATTTGGAGGGTGCAGTGCTTGAAAAGGTACAGCAGGGAAGAAAGGTTGCTGGTTCTTTGAAAGCAGTGATAAGAAACAGGGAAGTGAGCATGGAAGTGAAAAAGTTACTACATGACAGTATTGTGATACCAACTCTAACTTATGGAAGTGAATCTTGGACGTTGTTGGAAGGACACAAGTCAAGAGTGAGAGCAGTGGAAATGAGTTATTTAAGAGGAGCCTGTGGAGTCACATGGAGAGACAGGCTGACAAATGAGTATATAAAGGAGCGTTGTGGTGTGGATGTGGATGTGATAGGAAGCATTATGAGAAACACACTGAGGTGGTTTGGCCATGTGGAGAGGATGGAGGGTGAAAGACTGACAAAGAGAGTGTAGGTGAGTGAGGTGGAGGGGGGGAAGAGGGAGGGGGAGGCCGAGGATGAGATGGAGGGATGGGGTGGAGAGGTATATGAAAGAGAGAGGTGTGAGTTGGGAGCAGGGCAGTGAAATGGCGGGGGACAGGGCAACGTGGAGGCGATTTGTTTGTGTCCACCCCGAACGGGATTGAGGCATCTGGCAATAGATAGATAGAGATAGTCCCTAACCAGCATGGTTGCAAAATTGTGCGAGAGAATCATGAAAGATAGATGGATAAAATATTTGGAAGAAATGAATATGTTGACTGAAAGTCAGTTGGATTCAGAAGTGGAAGGTCATGTGTTTCCAACTTGCTGAGCATTTACTCAAGAGCGATTGATGTGCTACAGGAGAGAGACGGTTGGGTGGATTGTTTGTATTTAGATTTGGAGAAGGCCTTTAACAAGGTACTCCATAAGGGACTAATGTGGAAACTAGAGCATATACAAGGACTGAAGGGAAACCTTCTGGAATGGATGAGAGACTTTTTGAGAGACAGACAAATGAGGACAGTAATAAAGAATAGGATGTCCGGATGGAAGAAAGTAACAAGTGGAGTTCCATAGGGCCCAGTGTTGGCACCAGTAATGTTCCTGATTTGCGTAAATGATATGGTAGATGAAGTGAACAGTTATGCAAGTCTGTTTGCTGATGATGCAAAGATCTTGAGGAAGGTAGAGGTTGAGGAGGACTGTAAAATGCTGCAGGAGGATCTGGATAGGATACATGATTGCAGCTGGATGTGGGAAATGAAGTTTAATGCAATGAAATGTAAAATATTGAAAATGGGTAAAAGTACCAAGAGGCCATCACTGAATTATTTGATGGGTAATGAATCAATCACAAAGGTAAGAGAAGAGAAAGATTTGGGAGTGCTGATCCAAAATAGTTTGTCACCTGAAAAATATATTAACAAGACAGTTAGAGAGACTTATAAACTCTTGACTAACATAAGTGTAGCATTTCATTACATGGATGAGGAGATAATGAAAAAATTCATAGTGGCCATGATCTGCCCCAGGTTAGAATATGCAGCAGTAGTGTGGTCCCCACACAAAAAGAAAGATATAAACAAGATTGAGAGAATACAAAGAATAGCAACCAAGATAGTTTCCCAGTCTGGCAGATCTGTCATAGTGAGAGAGGCTGGAAAAGCTGGATTTGCCTTCCTTAGAGGAAAGCAGAGAGAGGGGCAACATGATTGCAGTGTTCAGGACCATGATGGGAGTAGATAAAATTGAAAGAGAGGACCTGTGTGTATGGGATAAGAGAGTAACAAGAGGACACGTAATGAAATTGAAGAAGCCAAGCTGCTTGAAGGATATCAAGAAATATAGTTTTCTTTATAGATGCACAGACTCGTGGAATAGTCTGGACAAAGAGATCTTTCAGTCTAAAAACTTAAACGAGTTTAAAACTAAATTTGACTTATTGAGAAACAGAGACGGGACCCCACAAACATAGCTCATTTCCTGTATATCACAATTATGTAAATACAGTACAATTAGGTAAATGCAGAGAATGAAAGGGAGGCGGAGGAAAGGTTTAGGAAGTGGAGAGATGGTATGGGGCAAAAGGGTTTAAGGGTAAATGCAGATAAAACAAAAGTGATGATATCTAGGGTTGGTGGCGGTACTGTCAAAGACGAGGGAGAGTGGCCATGTGCAGTTTGCCACAAGGGCGTGGGAAGTAATTCCATCTTGTGCGGTGTTTGTGATAAATGGGTGCATAAGAGATGTAGTGGTATCAGAGGTAGACTGCGAGATAATGCTGATTTTATGTGTATGGCGTGCCGGGGTGAGCAGGTGGAGATCGTCAGACGTGAAAGAATTGAACTTGCTGGTGAATCTCTTGAGTGTGTGGAAGAGTTTTGTTATTTAGGAGACATGTTGTGTGCTGGAGGTGGGGCTGGAGCTAGCTCTGTGGCTAGGGTGAGAAGTGGTTGGAAGAAGTTCAGGGAGCTCTTGCCTCTCCTGACATTGAGGGGGCTCTCCCTACATGCTAAGGGGTCTTTGTATGCAGCGTGTGTTAGGAGTGTAATGCTGTATGGCAGTGAGACCTGGGCAGTGAAGGAGGAAGACATTCGCCGGCTCAGACGTACAGAAATGACAATGATTAGGTGGATGTGCAGTGCGTCCCTGCGTCCAAGGCCTGGAGGGGCTGGGTTTACAATGGAAGAGTTGAGAGGTAGGATGGGACTGGAGTGTATTGGTGTTGTGATGAGGAGAGGTAGGTTGAGGTGGTTTGGACATGTGGAGAGGATGGGGGATGATAGTTGGGTGAGGAAGGTGAGAAGTGTTAATATTGGGGGTGGGGTTATGAGGGGTAGACCGAGAAAGACATGGGACGAGGTCATTAAGTGTGACCTTAGGGTTAAGGGACTGAACAGGGAGGCTGCAATGGATCGTGCAGCATGGAGAGCCGCCATTAGGTGACCAAGGCCGACACATGCAAGCATGTTGGAGCCTTTAAAAACGAAAACGAAAAACGAAAACAGAGCAAACGGACATGTCTCGATCACCTCTGCAAACCTTAGGTAGTTTTCAGGAATTACGTTTGTCCTGTCTCCCATAGTCTTCTCTGAAGTTTAAAGTATTACTGTTAATATAACCTGCCAAAAATGTAAAGAGCCATTGTCAGTAAATACAGTATTTGTGTATACATGAATTTTCATTCGCATCTCGGTAACAGACGTTAGTACAGGCATCAAACATGGCCAACAGTGTAAACAACGAGGTACCAGAATTTCCAGGATTTCACAGTGAAATAAGTGTGATGGATTTAGTTAAAATGTTGATTATGAGAATTAGCAAACTAGAAAAGATAGTGGATGATCTAGTATTGACAAACATGCCTGAAAATGCTGAAAACACTGTACGCAGTCTAATGCAGGCCAGCGAGAATGCGAATCAGGAGATCAAGACGTTGAATTGAGAAAATGTCAAATTAAATTGAAGAGAGCAATAACAAAACAGAGAAGGTGAGTAGTGTGTTATAGGAGCAGAAGGCTTAGTGGGCTCATGTGGAGGAAGAACAGAAAGAAGTGATCAGCTGAAGGGAAATCATTCAGGAAGAAAGGGAAATGAACAAGAAAAAAAATTGAAGAAAATGTAGTAAACATATTGAAGAAGAAGGAGAAAATAGTGAGAGAAACTGTAGAAAGGAACAGATATGTGGTAATATTTGGAAACAGGGGGAAGAAAGAATAGGTTAGATCTGTGAGACTCGAGAGAGACTCAAATCAAGTAACAAAAATATTGGACAAGATCGATCCTGAAGGCAGCAAGTGGGAAAAAGAAATTTAGGAAGGAAGGAGGCTAGGGCTGTATAAGATAGGGGAAGGAAGACCAATGGGAGTTGTCATAAGAAAGTGTAGTAAACGACATACAAAAAGTGACCTGGAAACCAAGTAAATAGGCAGGAATAGAAAATAATATAGTAAGAAGAGATTTGAATGAGGAAGAAAGAGAAGTTTTAAATTTTTTGAGGGAACAAATAAAGGAATAAAATGACAAAAGAACAGGTAAGAATGCAACCTTTTTTTCTTTTCTTTTCTTTTTTTCTTTTTTTTTTTTTTTACAAGTGATGGATATGAAAGTAAGGAAGTGGTATGTGAGGATCTAGAAGTGAGGGAAACAAGGGGTAAGGAAGTGGTATGTGAGGATCTAGAAGTGAGGGAAACAAGGGGGATAGATGTGAATACGAAAAAAAGAAGAATGGATAAAGATAGAACTGGGGCAGTAAATCTGAAATCCATGTACAGTATAGTAATGTAAATGGGTATTATTTAAGAAAGGAGAAATCAGAGACTATATAAATGAAACCTGAAATTGTTTGCTTGGTGGAGACTAAATTGCCCTGAGATAATGATACAAAATTATTTGGATGGAACAGCTATGGTATTTGGAAGAAGGATAGAGAAAGCAAATTTGAGGGAGGTGTAATGATTTTAACCCATACTGATTTAAGAACAAAAAAAATAGAACTTGACAATACCATGGCTGAACTTTTGGGAATGGAAATAGAGGACTGTTATGGAGAAAAAGATTGATGTTATAATACTTTATATGCCCCCCTTCTCCCCCAAACTAGGGCTTGGACAAAAGACAATTATGAACAGTTAATGAGAGAATCTATTATTAAATTAAAGATGTTAAGTGAATGAAGAAATAGAATAATAATCATGTGGGATTTTAACTGTAGAGAAGTATTTGGAAAGTATGGATGCTGGGAACAATGAGGAATCGTGGGGAAATAAATTAATGGAATTGGTGATGGAAAACATGTTAACTAACTTGATAAAAAAAAAAAAAAAATTAGGGGAGACAACAAACCATTAGGGCTTGACTTGCTATTCACAAAAGGACCCAAATGTTGTGAAGAACATAGCCTGCTAATGCCCCTTTGGTAAAAGTGATCATCTGGTTATTGAGATGGAAGTGGTTGGAGTAAGGGAAGGAGAGAGAGATGAAAAACACAGAGCAAATAGATACACTTATGGAAAGGCAGACTTTGCTTCCCTGAGGAACTTTTTCCAAAATGTAGACTGGAGTAAAATGAATGCAGTCACAAATGTTGATGAGAAGTATAAGTTTTTGATAGAAGTATGTAAAACAGGAGTTAGTAAATATTTCCCAAAATTCTACACAACAATGGAAAGGAAGAAAGAATGGTTTAACAACAGCTGTAGAATGGCGTTTGAGGCAAGAAAAATAGCATGGAATAAAGTGAGAAGAAGTTATGTTGAAAGGGCGTGGGAAGTGTACAAGCAGGAAAGAAATGAATACAGTATGTAAGGATGCGGAGAGAGGAAGAAAGGAAATACGAAAAAGATATTGTAATTAAATATGAAAAAGACCCTAAACAATTTTATAGGTATGGTAAAATAAAAGTTCTTTCTGTCTGTCTATTACCAGACGCCTTATTCCCGTCAGGGGTGGCCACAAACAAATTGCTTCCATGTCGCCCTGTCCCCCGCCATTTCGCTGCCCCGCTCCCAGCTCACACCTCCGCTCTCTCATAATATCTCTCCACTCCATCCCTTCACATCATCCAGGGCTTCCCCCTCCCTTTCCCCCCCCTCCACCTCACTCATATACACTCTCCTCGTCAGTCTCTCACTCTCCATCCTCCCCCACACGGCCAAACCACCTCAGTGTGTTTCCCCTAACGCTTCCTATCACATCCACATCACAAAACTCCTTCACATCCTCATTTGTCAGTCTCTTCATGTGACTCTACAGGCTCCTGTCAAATAACTCATTTCTACTGCTCTTGTTCTTGACTTCTGACCTCTCCAACAAGGTCTGAGCTTGCTTCCATACGTTAGAGTTGGTATCACAGTACTGTCATGTAGTAGCATTTTCACTTCCATGCTCACTAACCTGTTTCTTATCACTGCTTTCAAGGAACCAGCAACCTTTCTTCCTTGTTGTACCCTTTCAAGCACTTCACCCTCCAAACTTCCATCCTTACTGATCACACAACCCAAGTACTTAAATACACTCACATTTTCCTTTTTTCCTCATCTGACCTCACTGTACATTCACTGACTTCACTTCTCTCGAAGACCATGGCTTTCCCTACATTCACCTTTAGATTCTGTTTCTTACACACACTTCCAGACTCATCCACCAAGCCTTGCAGCCCCCCTTTGTCTTCCCTTTACAACACAGTATCATCTGGAACAGTACAGGGAGTTTCCAAACACTCCCCTCTTTCATTAGGGCCACTCCAGCATCCACTGCCCTATCTTGTATCTCTTTTATAACCCCATTCATATACAGATTGAACAACCATGGAGACATGACACATCCCCATTTCAATTCAACCTTCAAGTTAAGGACAGTATAATACGACTGAGGGGTGGCGATGAAACTTACGAAAGAGAAGAAGAATTGTATGAAATAATGAACAACAAACTGCAGTCAGTCATTGTGTTGGAAGAGGAGTTTAGGGAAACTGCAATGTAACCCAGGATGATGAGAATGGCAGAAATTGCACTTGAGATGAACGAGGTGCTACAACAGAGGGGGGACTTGGATGTGATGAAAGCAGTGGGACCAGATGATATGGCTGGATGGATCCTGAAGGAATACACTGACCAATTAGTGTGGTCTGTTTATGTCATCATTAAGAGCTCTCTGGAAAGTGGACAGTTACTTAAAGACTGGAATAGAGCAAATATTATGCCAAATTTCAAGGGAGGAGATAGGGAAGATCCACTCAATTATAAATTTGTACTGCTTACTAGTGTTGTCTGTAAAATCTGTGAGAATATTATCAGAAAAAGATGGATAAAGTATTTAGAAGAAAATGAAGTGATAACACCAAGACAATTTGGTTTTAGGGAAGGAAGATCTTGTGTTACTAACCTGTTAAGTTTCTATAGTAGGGTAATAGATGTCATATAAGAGAGAGAGTGGGATGGTCAGATTGTGTCTGTCTTTATCTCAAGAAAGCAGCCCTATAAGAGACTGCTGTGGAAGTTGAAGACCTCCTGAGGGGTGTATGGGAAACTATTAAGGTGGATGGAAGATCATCTGATAGGGAGACAGATGAGAACGGTTATAAGAGGTAAGGTTTCACAATGGAAAAATGTAACTAGTGGAGCTCCCCAGGGCTCTGTCTTAGCCCCAATAATGTTTCTGATTTATATAAATTTAAGGAATTGTTGAACATAGAGGATGGAAGTAATGCAAGTATAAGTGGCTGGGGAATGGCTGGGAGAAGAAGGGAGGTGAGAAGACAGGAAGGAATCAGTAGGATAGAAGTTGTGGAAGCAATGAAGAAAGTTAAACTGGGGAAAGCCCCAGGAATTGATGGTGTGTGTGGTGAAATGCTGAAGTATCGGGGAGAGATAGTAGTAGAATGGATGTGGAAAATGTGCAGGTTGGCCTGGGAGGAAAGTAGAGTCCCGGAGGATTGGAAGTCAGGTATAATTATTCCCTTGTACAAAGGAAAAGGGGAAAAAGAAGTGTGTGGTAATCATAGGGGCATCTGTCTTCTTAGTATAATAGGAAAGGTGTATGGTAGGATACTTATTGACAGAGCTAGAGAAAGAACAGAGGAATTAGTTGGAGAAGAACAGGGAGGCCTTAGGAAGGGAAGAGGTTGTGTAGATCAGATATTCATTCTTAGATCTGTAGTGGAAAAGTTTCTAGAGAAGGGAAAGAAGTTGTATGCGGCTTTCTTGGTTTTGGAGAAAGCATATGACAGGGTGGATAGACAAGGATTGTGGAAAGTATTAATTAATATATGGAGTAGATGGGAAGTTGTTGAATGCTGTGAAGAGTATGTATGATGGTGCTAAGGCTGCAGTGCGTGTGGATGGTGAACTGAGTGAATTTTTCTCTTAGAAGGTTGGGTTGAAACAGGGATGTGTCATGTCTCCATGGTTGTTCAATCTGTACATGGATGGGGTAATAAAAGAGGTTCAAGGTAGGGTAGTGGATGTTGGAGTGGCCCTGGTGAGAGAGGTTAGTGTTTAGAAACTCCCTGTACTGTTGTTTGCAGATGATGCTGTGTTGTTGAGTGAAGATGAAGGAGAGCTGCAAGGCTTAGTGGATGAGTTTGGGAGAGTGTGTAAGAAACGGAATCTAAAGGTGAATGTAGGGAAGAGTAAAGTGATGGTCTTTGAGAGAGGTGAAGTCAGTGAATGTACAGCGAGATTTGATGGTGAGGAATTGGAAAATGTGAGTACGTTTCAGTACTTGGGTAGTGTGATGAGTAAGGGTGGAGATTTGGAGGGTGAAGTGCTTGAAAGGGTACAGCAGGGAAGAAAGGTTGCTGGTTCCTTGAAAGCAGTGATAAGAAGCAGGGAAGTGAGCATGGAAGTGAAAAAGTTACTACATGACAGTATTGTGATACCAACTCTAACGTATGGTAGTGAATCTTGGACGTTGCTGGAAGGACACAAGTCAAGACAGCAGTGGAAATGAGTTATTCAAGAGGAGCCTGTAGAGTCACATGGAGAGACAGGTTGACAAATGAGGATATAAAGGAGCGTTGCGATGTGGATGTGGATGTGTTAGGAAGCGTTAGGAGGAATACACAGAGGTGGTTTGGCCATGTGGAGAGGATGGAGGGTGAAAGACTGATGAAGAGAGTGTATGTGAGTGAGGTGGAGTGGGGAAGAGGGAGGGGGAGGCCGAGGATGAGATGGAGGGATGGGTGGAGAGGTATATGAGAGAGGGGGGTGTGAGTTGGGAGCAGGGTAGTGAAATGGCGGGGGACAGAGCGACGTGGAGGCGATTTGTTTGTGGCCACCCCGAACAGGATTGAGGCGTCTGGCAATAGATAGATAGATAAATTTATATAAATGAGTTTCCAGAAGGTTTGAATAGTTACTTGAGTATGTTTGTGGATGATGATGAAATCATGAAAGATATTAAATGTATTGATAGCTGTAAAAAACTGCAAGAGGACTTGGACAAACTCCACAGCTGGAATCAGACTTGGAAAATGGATTTCAGTGCAAGAAGTGTCATGTATTAGAAATGGGAATGAGTGAAAAAAGACTACATCGGACATATAAAATGGGCAATGAGATAACTAGAAAAAGAAGAGATGAGAAGGACTTCAGAGTAATTATTCAGGATGACTTGCCATCAGAAAGTCATATAAACAGAGTCATTGGAGGCACTTATGGATTACTGACCAACATGAGAGTGGCTTTTAATTATATAGACGAGGAAATGCTTAGGGAGTTGATAGTGACCGTGATAAGACTAAGAGTACGGGCGTGTACAGTAGTATGGTCACCGCTTTTGAAGAAGGATATTGATAAATTGGAGAGGGTTCAACAGATGGCAACAAGGATGATCCCATGCTTAAGGGAACTGACCTACCAGGAAAAGCTGAAGTTACCAACACTGCACAAGAGAAGGGAAAGAGGTGTCTTGATCACAATTTCTAGAAAGGTAAGAGAACTGGAAAGGGTGGATAGGGAGGATCTTTTTGTGTTGGATGATGGAAGAACAAGAGGTCATGACTTCAAGTTGAGGAAAAGTAGACGTCATAATAACCTTAAAAGGTTCAGTTTCCCAAACATAAGCATAGGTATTTAGAATGACTCAGATGAAGAGGTGGTGCAGGCAAAAAACATTCATGTTTTTAAAACTAGGCTGGATAAGTGTAGATATGAAGACAGGACAACACAAGCTTAACTCATTTCCTGTATACTTCAAATAGGTAAATACACACACACACACACACACACACACACACACACACACACACACACACACACACACAGGACCATGGTGGGAGTAGATAAAATTGACAAAGAAGATCTGTTTGTATGGGATAAGAGAGCAACAAGAGGACATGGAATGAAATTGAAAAAGTCAAGCTGCTTGAAGGATATCAAGAAATATAGCTTTCCTTACAGAAGTATAGACTTATGGAATAGCCTGGACAAAGAAATCGTCCAGTCTAAAAACTTAAACGAGTTTAAAGTTAAATTCGACTTATTGAGAAACAGCGACGGAAACCCACGAGCATAGTATATTCTGTGTATATCACAATTAGGTATATTAGGTAAATACTTAAATATTTGGAACGACTTAGACAAAGAGGTGGTGCATGAGAAAAACATTCATGTGTGTAAAGGTAGACTTGATAAATGTGGATATGGAGACAGGACAACACAAGCATTGCTCAATTCCTGTATACTACAAATAGGTAAATAGGTAAAATACACACACACACACTCTCTCTCTCTCTCTCTCTCTCTCTCTCTCTCTCTCTCTCTCTCATGCAAAAAAATGTGATGTAATAATTCACAAACACAACAGTTAAAACAGGAAATGTAATGACATTTAATTTATTGATAATTGTACAGTTGTATACGTTTGTATTATACTCCCTAACACTTATATCTACGATATATAGTGTTCACTTCTACACTTTGAACTGTTATTGTGTACATAATCTATTGTTATATGAATAACCACTGTTTGTGGAAATAAACTATTATTTTTATTATTTTTTTATTTATTATTATTATTAATATTGTTATTATTTCTCTCTCTCTCTCTCTCTCTCTCTCTCTCTCTCTCTCTCTCTCTCTCTCTCAATATTAATATTGTTATTATTTCTCTCTCTCTCTCTCTCTCTCTCTCTCTCTCTCTCTCTCTCTCTCTCCAACAGCTGGGCTTTAAGGAATGACATAAGGGATAACAGACTGTTGTATTGCAAGGGGTATGCCTACAGTACATTATAGCTGTGTAGATTGTCACCAAAGGGCTGTGAGGCTAACATTCGACAGTGAGTAGGCTTTTATTTCGACTGGAACATTTAGTAACTGATATTTTTGTTTTTTCCTGGAACATACGGGCACGGTATTAAGGGAGCCAAATGTAGTCATGGTATGGGATGCCTGGCACTTTAGGTACCAAGCACACTTTGAACCAGCAAATTGAGGACTTTATTCTAAATGCATCCATTCTTGCTTAAGTAAATGTGATTTTTTTTTTCTCTGAGTAACAGTCTTATTGTAACTTTGTAACAGTGTTATTTTGTCAGTCAGCATGCAGTCTCATAGCTATATTATTGTGCAGTGTACATCATCAGTTTCTTTTGAGAATAGGGATTTGAAAGGTTTTAAGTAAAAGAATAATGAAGATTTGAATAATAGTTTTTGCTGTCTTTGTATTTTAGTAAAGCAAAGTAATCAGATTAAATTGTTTTACCTTGTCTTTTTGTAATATATGCTAAGTATGGGAAAGTCTGATATTGTAGACCATTTTATTGCCAACATGTGTGATAATAATTATTGGTTATTAACAGCATTATTCAACTTACAGAAGAAGTTATTTTAGCGGAAGAGAGGACCACAGATGAGGAGAAGGCACATATAATGGAAGGTGAGATATTTATGATAATGCTTATGTATTATTATTGTCCAGCCAGACAGTGGATAGTGAATATACTAAGAGGGTATCAAATGGACTATGTGGTTGTTTAGTACATTGCTGTTTTCAGTAACTGTTATCTGGCTGAGGGTGGTATGACTATACAGTTATCTGAGTGGATGCCATATAATGAATTTATCCTCTGTCCCTCTGGACATTGCATCCAAATAGCTTATCTGGTACATTCCTAGGATATACTGACTATATGGCTTTATTACAGAATCCACCCCTAGTTGAAATAGTAATAACTTAGAGGCATCACACTTCCTGCTGGGGAAAATGTATATATATACATATATATATATATATATAAATAAATATATATATATTCCTGCTGGGGAAAATGTATATATATATATATATATATATATATATATATATATATACAGTAGAAGTCTGATTTTTCGGCATCTGTGGGACCAGGCAAGTGCCGAAAAATCAAAATTGCCGAATTATCAAAAACCCCACCCACTCAGTACCTTATACGTTTCGGTG
Source organism: Coenobita brevimanus (assembly GCF_032717465.1). Taxonomy (NCBI): domain Eukaryota; kingdom Metazoa; phylum Arthropoda; class Malacostraca; order Decapoda; family Coenobitidae; genus Coenobita; species Coenobita brevimanus. The sequence continues at coordinate 35,817,751 of NC_136982.1, forward strand.
AACACTATCATCACTACTCATATCATTACAAATGTGTTTGGAGAGAGTACTGTATACTGTTTGATACTGTACAATACTGTAATGAATACAGTACTATACATGAATATGAAAAATAAAGAAATTAGTGAACATACTGTATATAAATGTAATGGTACAGTAGGCCTACAAGTTCACATGCACCTACCTAAACTTATACTAGGTTCCTTATTTACATATGTACAATAGAAGGGGTTGATTGGAGTCTGCTACTGCTGGAAGAAGTCCCCAGCAGTAGAGGGGACGAAAAAAATCGGAAAATTCCAAACGATCAGAGATTTTCGTAAATGGGACTATTTCTCAAAACTGCCGAAATGTCAGATTTGCCGGGGAATTGGATGCCGAAGAATTGGAATTTTACTGTATATATATATATATATATATATATATATATATATATATATATATATATATATATATATTTACATATATGTATATATATATATATATATATATATATATATATATATATTTACATATATATATATATATATATATATATATATATATATATATATATATATATATATATATATATATATATATATATATATATATATATATATATATACACAGTATATATATATATATATATATATATATATATATATATATATATATATATATATATATAAATATATATATATATATATATATATATATATATATATATATATACACAGTATATATATATATATATATATACACAGTATAAATATATATATATACATACAGTATATAGAGGATATACAGGATATAAAGGAGCGTTGTGGTGTGGATGTGGATGTGATAGGAAGCGTTATGAGGAACACACTGAGGTGGTTTGGCCATGTGGAGAGGATGGAGGGTGAAAGACTGACGAAGAGGGTGTATGTGAGTGAGGAGGAGGGGGGAAGAGGGAGGGGGAGGCCAAGGATGAGATGGAGGGATGGGGTGGAGAGGTATATGAGAGAGGGGGGTGTGAGTTGGGAGCAGGGCAGTGAAATGGCGGGGGACAGGGCGACTTGGAGGCGATTTGTTTGTGGCCACCCCAAACGGGATTGAGGCGTCTGGCAATAGATAGATAGATAGATATACAGTTACCTCACAACTAACACGAGTTTAAAAAACGCGTTTTCGTTTTAACACGAGCAAATGTTTATGGAGATATGTTTAAGTAAGGGTTTCTCGATTTAACGCGACTTTATGCGCACAGTACGTGATGGTTTCAAATTAGCCATGGGCGCCTTGAACAGTCCTGAGGTGATAGACCGTGTATGGCAGTTTATGCATAAATACAATTTTTTATTTGCCTGTTGCTTAAACCGGTTTTATTCGAACTATAATATTCGAAAATGATGTTTGGCCCCATTCTGAGCAATTTGGCTCGTTTTTTGACAAAATTTGACCAGGAAAGTGATGACAGATCTAAATTGTTACAACTTGATGCTGCAGAACAGAAAGAAGAAAACCACTCAAACCAAGATAGGGCAGTTCTTTATGAAGAAGACAGCAAACTTAAGGGAGTTATCTTCATCACCAGTAGCACGGGAGTCAGAAGAAGAGGAAGAGGAAGGACAGCAGAGCGAGGAGGGACAAAAAATTTAGGGTGGGGAGTGGCGGGAAGTGGGGGAGAAGGGAGAGGAGGGACAGCAGCAGACGACGAGTGATGCATAGATGAAGTGAGGCTGTGTGTTGTTATTGTTTGTGGCCTACTTACTGTAATGAAAATGTTGCTTTTACTGTAGTGTTTTTATGACCTACTAATGCATTAATAATGTTGAGGAACTTTCAAAATGCCATGAGTGAAGCAGAATTGAAAGAAAATCCACGTTAAAAAAAGAATACAATATGTATTTGGGGAGAAGTAAACAACGCTTTGGCCCAACTAGTGCTCAAATGTTGTTTATTTCTCCCCAAATATACTGTTTTTGTTTTTTACGTGGATTTTCTTTCAAATTAATATTGTTGCTTTTAAGTTTAGAGTAGCATAGCTCCCCAAATGGGAAGACTTTCCCAGAGTCCAGGAACATAACCCCCAATATTACCATTGTTTCTTATGGGAAAATTACGTTTAAATAATGCGTTTTTAACTAACGCGACCTCTCCAGGAACCTAACCTTCATGTTACCTGAGAGGTTACTGTATATATATATATACATTTTATATATATATATATATATATATATATATATACTGTATATATACTCGTATATATATATACGCACACAGTAGGCTCGCACAGTGCACGATTCGCATTGTGCGTGAGTGAAAAAATCATAACCAAAAACCTTGAATGCACAAGTTTACCTCAGAGTGCGAGGTAAAGGCAAGGAATGGCACAAAAACGCCATTTTCTATTAGTATGCAACCACCCCTCACACATAGCGTCACGTGTCGTCGTGTTGATGAGCAGAAATTCCCGGGCATTCTACTGCGCAGCTTGGGGTACAAGGCGGCAGGTGCGCCATAACAGTCCTGGCTCATGCACAGTGCGGATCCACTCTCTACAGCTAACCTGTCATGTACAATGTGTGGCATTTTTTTTGGAGCTTCATCCTGGCCTGTACTTCACCGCATCATGGCTACAACCCCAAGAGTTAAGAAACTTCTGATGCACGCCACCAAGTTAGAGATTATCAAGATGAAGGAGGAGGGACAAGGAAACACCGCCATCGGGAAAGCCCTGGGACTGGCTGAATCAACAGTGACAACAATGTGGTAAGAACCATGATCCCATAAGGGCTGTAGTGAAGACGTATGGTGCCTCTGACCTAGAGGGCCGTTCGAGGGTGGGAAATCATGCAATGGTACTAATTGAACGGTATTTTGTCACCTTCATAATGAGGAAGGTGTTCCACTGAATGGCAGATCTATTTGGAACCAAGCCCAGCTCTTTTACAAGGCAGCATCTCAAGTTTAATGTTGGCAAACCTTTCAAGGCATCGGTTGGATGGCTGGACCATTTTCTGAAGCGCAAGGAACTCCGTCACATCAAGGTGTCTGGCGAACATGCCTCTGCCGATGAGCTGGCCACGAGAGACTATCCTGCGATATTTGGAGCGCTTCTTGAAGAGGGACAGTACACCAAGGACCAGATCTACAACGTCGACAAAACATCGTTATACTACAAGGCCATGCCCAAATCAGCTTACATCGCTAAAAGACAGACACAAGCCCCTGGTCGCAAGCTCCAGAGGTGTAAGATGACGGTAATGTTCGCTGTAAACTTGTCTGGGAGCCAGAAGATGAGGCCAGTTGTTGTACACACAGCTTCACACTCAAGGTGCTACAAAAACCTCACAAACATGGAGGCAAGTGGCGTGTACTGGTACAAGTCTGCAAATGGTTGGATGACTGGGAACATTATGGCAGACTGGTTAACAAGGTGTTGCATCCCCAGTGCCAGGGCCAAGTGTCGGGAACTGGGCATTCCATTTAAGATGCTCCTTGTGCTGGGCAATGCACCAAGCTACTCTCCATACCTAGAAGATCCGCACAATTATTGTCGTGTTGTGTTTCTGCTGCCCCGGATGATGTCACTAGTGCAGCCACTGGATCAAGAACTGATCACCACTGGGAAGCACTTCTGCCGTAAGCAAGTGTACGACTACCTACGAAGGAAGACTGACACACAAGAGGAGCTTCATGCCCTACAAGAAGATCATGATGAAGACCTCGATGAGGCACCTGCCTCCATTCCATCCCCACCAGCAGCTGTATCCTTACCCGCCACAGGTGCCATGACTGTTAAGGCATTTTGGCGTCGTTTTACAGTGAAGGACGCAGTTGAATTTCTCCAAAAAGCATGGCACCAGATTACACCTGCAGTGGTGAACAGTGCATGGCGAATGTTTGTTACTCACTTATGCACAACCCAGGAGACAACCATTCAACCACTGGCCGAGGCTGAGGCAGCAGCGCAAGCTGTACCAGGTTTCGAGGACGTTACATTGGCGAACATACGAGAAGTGCATGCTGCTAATGAGGAACAGCCTCCCGAGGAAGTGTTGCAACGGATAGACGAGGCTGACACAGAGCCCGACGCCAGGCAGAGTCAAGTTGAGCAGCCTAGTGTGATGGAGGAGAATACAGAGCTGCGTATATCAAGAATAAGAAAGGTCCTTGCTGCCGTGGATAAGCTCAAGGAAGAGGTGAAGGAACAGGAAGTGAGCAGCCTAAGAACGGAGGAAATTCTGGTTGGTATCGACAAACTCTTTTGTTTCTACACAGACAGGCACAGACAAGAAATAAACAGAAGAAAACAGATGCTCATAACAAGTTACCACTTTCCGGACATGCCTTTGGCTCTGTTACATTGGATAGTGGAGAAATTACTGTGTATATGTATATATATATATATATATATATATATATATATATATATATAATGTATATATATATATATATATATATATATATATATATATATATATATATATATATATACTGTATATATATATATATATATATATACATATACATATACATATACAATTACCTCACAACTAACACGAGTTTTAAAAAAACGCGTTTTCGTTTTAACATGAGCAAATATTTAACCCCTTAAGCGCGGGCATGTCGGAGGCGGTCCGTGCACCTCACGTGGGGATATTCACGTTCTGACTGACTTTTTAAAAATATTTGCCAAAAATCAGTTATTAGTCCTAGAATATTATAATTACATATGCATATGGCACATACCTTCAGCTTTCCCCTGGGATGTTTGTTGAGCCTTCGTCGACTACCGTAGGACTTGTGGAGACTTCTGAAGTTGGGTAACGAAGTCTCCACTTTACACTTCCCAGCACTTCGTAATATGGTTACCACTGCCTGATATTATAACTACAAACACTATTCTGTGAATTTCAAGTAGTTTAGAATCCATACTCCAAAAAAAAAAAAAACACTGTGAAAGCAACGTAATTTACGAGCGCATACGAGCTTTCCTCCCGTGCTGATTCCCCGATGGTATTCTGAGGCGGAGCTATCATTTATTATTTATAAACACACTCACACTTCATATTCCTAGTACTTTATTACACTTATTTATATATACAATATTTATCTATAAGTTTCTTTCAGTACTAGTAGTTTATTTTCACTCCAAGCATTCACTTTCTCGTGTATACTAACGTAGAGAGCGAAGCTGTCCCTTTCATTTTCATTACTTTCACTTTCACTTTCACTTTCATTACTCCTAGTATATATACTCGTATTCTTATATTACTACTTTACAATATTTATCTATAAGTTTCTTTCAGTACTAGTAGTTTATTTTCACTCCAGGCATTCACTTTCTCGTGTATACTAGCATAGAGAGCGAAGCTGTCACTTTCATTTTCATTACTTTCACTTTCACTTTCATTACTCCTAGTATATATACTCGTATTCTTATATTACTACTTATTTACATTTCTATTCACATTCTCTATTTTATTTACATTATTTACATTTCTGTTTTACTTACACTTTTATGCACTGTTGCTTGCAGTAACTTATAAAACTATTTTCCATTGTTCAGTTATATTTACATTCATTGCTTTCACTTGCTGTTTACACATTATTTACATTTCCACTTGCACTGTTTTACTCACCAGAAAGATCGTAGTCACTCTTTATCATTTTCATTGACAAATTAGCCAGTTCACGTTCCACACCACTCACTTATCCCTTTACCTCTTTCCACACGAAGTTTAGTAGGGGGTAGAGGTCACAGGGCGGAATTTGACAAGAGCGAATCCGACGTGCTTTCACCTTGAAAGACGACAGTAAACTGAATACAGTGTGTGGTGGCCTGCCTGGGGGAAGTGCAGTGCTGCTAATCTCAGCCTGGTGACAGCTGCTAATATATATGCTATGAAATGATTGGCAGGAAATCTAGACAATACATAATAAATTAGGTGGTTCCAGGTGAATGTAAATATCACTTTGGCTTCCCTCTTCCCTCCTTGTATATATTTTTATTACAAGAATAGATTATACAGCATATTTCAAGGGGAAATAAACAGTGAAAATTAGCGAACGATTGCACGTGAGGCGTTGTCAGGTGATAATTAGCCAATTCCAGGTGTATGGCACTATCACTTACCTTATTTCTTTTTTGTATATATTATTTGGTATAAGAATAGGGCATAGGGCTTATTTCAATGGATGAAATAAGTGGAAAATTCCAGGGAAAATTTACTTAGTGTAGCACGGCCGGGCAGGTGAGAGGAGAGGGATATGGAGGGGAGGTAGGGAGGGGAGTCAAGAATGGGGAGAAATGGCTAAATTGTCAACAATGGATGGGAGTACAGATGAGATTAGGAGTGCTGACTAGTGTTGGACATTGGCAGTACAGGTAACTCGCACGGAACACGATCTCACGGAACGCGCTCGCAATTATACACGGTAAGGGCTGGGATACATATAAGACAACGTAAGATTAAAAAACCATTATGAAAACTACAAATTAACGCAGGAGAGGCCTTTGAAAGATCAAATCCTCGAACGTCACCGCAGCGCGCGGTTTGTTTTGATTACGTGACGATCTAGGCGGGAAATTATTCAGCGAGTGAGACATTCCCGAGTACAGTAGCACAGTATTTGTAAGTTAAATATTTAGAGTACTGTACTGTTCTGGTAAGTTTATGTGCAACTTAAAGTACTATTAAATAACGTTAAAGCAAGAAATAAAGTCTTATAACCAGTTTACCTGATAGGCGTCAGAATATTGCCTTTTTTATTTGTTCGTTTTTTCCACAGTGCTGTTCAGTATTTGTAAGTTAAATATTTACTGTTCTCGTATGTACTGTACTTGTAAGCACTTAAATAAAGTTAAAGCATTAAATAAAGCCTTGTAACCAGATAACCCGAATTATATGATTACCCATGATCGGCGTCGGAATATTGCCTTTTTTGTTTGTTCGTTAAACTCTTACTGTACTGCTTTTCTACAGTACTGTATTTGTAAGTTAAATATTTACTGTTCTGGTATGTATTTGTAAGCAATTAAAGCATTAAATAAAGCCTTGTAACCAGTTAACCTGATTTATATGATTACCCATGATCGGCGTCGGAATATTGCCTTTTTTTTGTTTGTTCGTTAAAGACTTATAATAAGAGAAAAATACATTTTTGTCTTGGTATCTTTACCTATTTGCTCAGGTTTTGCTGTAATGGTTTGCAACTTGTAGAAAACTGTGAAAACTTTCGGGAAGTGAACGAAAATCTGGGACATGACCTTGACTTCATCGTCTCATGTATCATCTGTCAGTTCACCACCGGCTATCGTGATGAGTGGATGTACGATTTTTTCGCTCGTGGCCATGCCTAACCACACATAGTTACACCCATTATCTCGACCCAGACAGAAAATACAACCTTTTTCCTCCCTTGCAAAACACAAACAACCACCCTGTTTACGAGACAGCAATATATATTGCGAAAATAACAAGGTAAAATGATAAAGATGAACGTAAAATGATTGAGAAAGATGAACATGTTATGACGGAAGAAATACGTTTTCCCTGTCTGTAAACGTATTTATTTCTGCTTTGTATCTGTATTCGTAATAATTAGACTTATTGTTAGTTCTGAAACTGCATGACGATTCTATTTTTAGCCATTCTCGTGGTGTGGGAGCTGGAAGTTGTGACACAACTTCCTTATTGCTAATCGGACTGACCCTCCACTTTATTCTCCCGTGGCAGAGTCTAGCCTTGGAGGACGTGCAGTTTTCTCATTTAGGACTGAAAATTCAACTCTTTCGCTCCCTTTTCCAAGCATGGGCACAACGATAACGTAAAAAATAACTCGAAACTACCATAAACATATATCAAAAAGGTGAAAATGTATTCATAACATTTTTTTTTTTCCAGCCATTCCTAACAGATTATGTACTGAAATCATTCGATATCACAGTACTGCATTTCTAAGTTAAATATGTACTGTTCTGGTATGTACTTGTAAGTTAAAGCACTGGTACCAGTTAACCTAATTTATTACCTATGATCGGCGTCGGAATGTTTCCTTGTGTTTACGTACAGTATTTGTGTGTTGAAGTTTTGCTCAGGAGTACTGTATTTGTGAGTTATAACATTAAATAAACCTTCTAACCACTTAAAGTGCTTTCTAGTGACAGATAACAGCAAAACAACACATTTGGGGGGTCTAGGGAGCAAAATACGGAGTAGTTTAAATATACGCGATCTCGCACCTAACACGGCACGGTAGGAACGAAACCCTCGTGTTCCGTGCGAGTTACCTGTACTGATAGATGATACAAGCCACCACTTGAAAGCCCAGGCGAATTCAAAATAACACAGAATCACAAAAGTGACGCCACGCGGTATGATCCCTTGCTCCTAAGTGTCACGAAAGTGACGCCCCACGGTTAAGGGGTTAAGGAGGTATGTTTAACTAACAAGGGTTTCTCGATTTAATGTGACTTTACACGTACGTGATGGTTTCAGATTAGCCGCGCGCGCCTTGGACAGTCCCGAGCTGATAGACTGTGTGTGGCAGTTTATGTATAAATACAATTTTTTATTTGCCTGTTGCTTAAACTGATTTTATTCGAACTATAATATTCGAAAATGAAGTTAAGCCCCATTCTGAGCAATTTGGCCCATTTTCGGACAAAATTTTATCAGGAAAGTGATGGTAGATCTAAATTGTTACAACTTGATGCTGCAGAACAGAAAGAAGAAAACCACTCAGACCAAGATAGGGCAGTTCTTTATGAAGAAGACAGAAAACTGTTATCTTCATCACCAGTAGCACGGGAGTCAGAGGAAGAGGAAGAGGAAGGACAACAGAGCGAGGAGGGACAACAAATTTAGGGTGGGGAGCAGCGAGAGGTGGGGTAGAGGGGTAAGGAGGGACAGCAGCAGACGACGAGTGATGCATAGATGAAGTGAGGCTGTGTTGTTATTGTTTGTGACCTACTTACTGTAATGAAAATGTTGCTTTTACTGTAGTGTTTTTATGACTTTCTAATGCATTAATAATGTTGAGGAACTTTCACAGTGCCGTGAATGAAGCAGAATTGAAAGAATCCACGTAAAAAATGAATACAGTATGTATTTGGGGAGAAGTAAACAATGCTTCGGCCCAACTAGGGCTAAAATGTTCTTTATTTCTCCCCAAATATACTGTTTTTGTTTTTTATGTGAATTTTCCTTCAAATTAATATTGTTGCTTTTAAGTTTAGAGTAGCATAACTCGCCAAATGGGTAGACTTTCCCAGAGTCCAGGAATGTAACCCCCAGTATTATCATTGTTTCCTATGGGAAACTTATGTTTAAAAAACACATTTTTAACTAATGCGACCTCTCCAGGAACCTAACCCTCGCATTATTTGAGAGGTTACTGTATATATATATATATATATATATATATATATATATATATATATTAAATATTGTGTATATATGACGTGGAGGGACAGGTTGACGAATGAAGAAGTGAAGGAACGTTGTGGGGTAGATGTGGATGTGGTTGAGAAGATTAGGAGATATACACTGAGGTGGTTTGGACATGTGGAGAGAATGGAGAATGAAAGACTGACTAAGAGAGTGTATGTAGGTGAGGTGGAGGGAGGGAGAGGGAGGGGTAGACCGAGGATGAGGTGGAGGGATGGAGTTGAGAGGTATATGAGGGAGGGAGGGTGAGTTGGGGGGAGGGTAGTCAAATGGTGGGTGACAGAGTGACTTGGAGGCGTTTTGTCTGCAGCCACCCTTTGCGGGATTAGGGCGTCGGGCTATAGATAGATAGATAGATAATGTATATATATTTATGTATATACAGTACATCCTTGAAAAATGTGCATTTGAATTGTGTGATTCACCAATTATGTGAGCACCATCCCAAAAAATACAATTAAATAATTTTCGTGTTGTGCGTGTATTTTTATCCCGTACCATCCCAGGCATTTGTGCAATTTTATACCCACCCAATCCCAGACCAAAAACAGAAAAAATTTTTATTGCATAAAACAATAAAAAAAGACATATAAATCAAGGAAAAGCAAAAAAAAAAAAAGTACTCCTTATAGGAAAAATAAGAGCAGGATGGCTGTCTGTCATGTTTGTAGCCCAGTTTCCCAAGCCACGAGCGACATTTTCCCACCCAGCTGGGAGGGATAAGAGAGAATGGGGGGGAGGGGAGAATGGGGGATTCCCCATTCTCAATGTCCTCTTCCACTGGATCATATTCCTCCCCAGAAGAGTCATCTAGGTCTTCCTCTTCTGAAGAATCTTTAAATGAAGGGACAGAAGGATCCATATGATCTTTTCAACAGCCTCCTATAGCCCAGTGAGGTGGAAAAGTGGTGTGATTTTCACAGCATTCTAACGCTATGACGCACAGTGGCACACTGATGTTATCTACTCATGCAGAACCAAACTCATTGCTACAAAATGCTTGGGCACAGTGTTGCCAATACATTAAGCTACTCCTTAGCAATAAATTAGCTAGATTGAAGCAGTCTGAGATGTGCAACAGCGCTCGAATTTAGCTGTCGGCACCATCACGTCGCTGGCATTAATTGAGATGTTTAGTACCATCGGCTGTGCCGACGGCGGGATGGTACGAGTTGAATTATGTGGGCACGTCTGGGAAGACCAAGCCATTCCAACTACATTCCGTACTACTGTACGAGGCGTATGAAATGCATGAGGTGACCAGACAGTTCGGTATTTCATTTTGTTTTGATTATTCATAATATTACAGATTCATCATGATTTCATAAAAGGTCATGTTATAACTAATGTAACAGTCATTTTCTAAGAGCAGGAAATTTAAGATAATATGCACAAAAAGCGGGAGATTTTAGTCACGATTAAAAAAGCGGGACAGACTTAACGGCTAAAGTACTAAGCTCATCGATCGAGCTTTTTGCGCAATTTCTTAAAAGGATGAGCAACACCGATTGTGCAATATCCACAAAAATCTGGCGGCAGCTGGCACCACCCCAGCTGTGACGTAGATGGCTTCTAACCAATCAGAACTAAGTGTTGGACACACCGGAGGGGGGACCCAGGCCCATAACCAGGCAGTAGGGGATGTACCCCCTACCTCCCTCTCACCTTGTCCCTCTGCCCCACTACCTTGTTACTGCCCTACCTCCCACCATTCTTACCACCACCACCACCACCACCCCTCCCACCCCCACCTCATGCATCCCACCCTCCCATGTGGATCCTTCCTATGTCCCCTCCAGTCATCTGGGGGGAGGGTATTTCCCCCCTACCCTCCTCCATGTCCCTGTACTCGACTGGGGCCCTTCCTTTGTGTCTTGTGGTGGTCTCCTCCCATCCCTCCATCCCCATACACCCCCTCCTGGCCTTACCACCTCCCACCACCTCCCCCACCCCCACCCCCTAGCACCTCCCCAGTATCGAATATTTTGCGTACTTTTTACGCTTCATGGTGCATGTTTTTGAATTACAGTACCTGTAACTTATTCATGTCTTTGCATACAGATATGCACACCACAATTATTTTAGCTGCCTTTATTCAAAACCCACTCGAAAAAGAAATTTTTTTTTATGCCGACACATGCAAGCATGTTGGAGCCTCAAAACGAAACAAAACAAAACAAAACGAAAACTAGCTAGATTTGACAGCTCGGAGGGGAGGGAAAGGGGGAGGGGAGGGAAGAGGAGGAGAGAGGAGGGGAGGGAAGGGAAGGGGAGGGAGGAAACTGGAGGTATGGGGAGGGGAGTGGAGACGAGGATAATTTTTACTATTTGTCATATTTTTATTGGGGGGGGGGGGTTCATGACCAAAACCCTAACTAGATTTGACAGCTCAATGGGGAGGGGAGGGGGGAGGTTAGGCATGGGGAGGGAGGGGATTGGAGGTATGGGGAGAGGAGAGGAGGGGAGGATAATTTTTACTATTTAACATATTTATTGGGGGGGCATGTCACCATTTTATTTTTTTCTAAGCACATTACAATGGTTTATATCATCTGTACGCACCCAAAAAAAATTGATTTTGGTGATTTTTGTACGTTTTTTTTTGCAAAGAAAACAGGTGCGAGCGGCGTATTTTCTTTCTCGCCAGGGCCTTGATGGGTAACTATTATAAACTTTGATGGGCTCGGTAACTATTGGGTCTAGGAGGGTGGGGTTTGCATTTTCAGGTGTGTAAATTCAAGCTCTATAAATCGGGCATAAAACTTTTAACCTTTGACATTGTCAAAAAATAGGCCTGTTTTTGCATCCTGGGGAGGTGTTCGAGGCTGGAGAACAGCGTACCCTATGGGTTAAAAAAAAGTGGGACTCAGGTCACTTAAAGATGGCATCACACTAGACCAAAAGTGGCTAACGTGCAAGCAACTTTTGTGAAGTCAAATGGCTAACAGAGTCGAGTGCCTGTCACATTCGTGTGTTTTGTGAGCTGAAACAGCTAACAGTGTCGTCTGCCTTGGCGCCTCATGGTCATTTATAAACACACCACCATGGAGTACCCACTCCCGTTTCCTTAGTTTCTGCAACCACCTCATGTACTTTAGCAACTCCAGAGTCATTTCACAAACACAGTGCTTATTCATATGGAATGCTACCTAGCTCATCACATCAACAGAAAGGGGAAGAAAGGACTGCTGTTGGATGGGTATAAAAAGATCAGTAAAATGTGCTGACTGGGGAGGATTTCGACCATATTCTATTTATTGCATTGTTTATAGTATTTGAATTACGTGCATTTTGAAAAATGCGGTGCGCATTGTCAGCCATATTTGTGCATAATTACAGGTCCGAGTGTGTGTGTGTATATATACAGTATATATATATATATATATATATACAGTAATCCCTCTACTATCTGATGTAATAGAGCCAAAGGCATGTCCGGAAAGTGGTCCCGTCCGGATAGTGGGCCCCAGCCTCCTGGACTTGTACTTATGGACCCTAACTCAGAAAAACACCTATACAACTCCCTCTGGACATGCATAGCACCTATTTAAGACCCAAATCACACCAATAAAGGACATAAAAGACTGAAATAAATGCAAAAGAACCAGAGAATGAGGTTTTAGAGGTGAGTTTATACAATATTAAACATTCTGGGTACTTACAAGTCCCTGGCTCCTGGACTGGTACTTATGGACCCTAACCTAACCTAACTCAGAAAAACACCTCCCTACTGTACATGCATAGCACCTAAAACCCTATTCACACGAATAAGGGACATAAAAGAGTGAAATGAGGTTTTTGAGGTTAGTATGGAAAATACAGTACAATATGAAACATTCTGGGTACTTACAACAAGTCCTTGGCGATCTTGATGAATAACCCGCCTCCTCTCAGACTCTGACAGTAAAAAAGGAGTACCTGAAGTACCTGCAGTACACTGTACATGAAGTCTTAGTCATTTTCACTCAGAATTCCATTCTCTTAACACTGCACGCTCTAGTCTTACTTGCGCTCCATTGCACCTTAATAAAATCAGTGTTGCACTCTGCACTTTAGTCTTTGCACTCACAATTCTAATTTCTTAACACTGTGCACTGTTTTCTTCACTGTACAACACTGTAAATTCCTGTGTGGTCTAGTGGAGAGTTCTTGCTGTTTAATCACTGTCAGAGTCTGAGAGTAGCTGATGCAGGTGGCCTAGGGGTGCATCGCTGGGTCGTTGTGATGGACTACCTACTGCAGATGACTCTGAAGACAGGTGCAAACTCACGTCCAGTGGTGACTCCACCGTGCCTGATGTGCTGGGCTGTGGCTCGGAGGATGAGGGCCTGTCTTGGGAAGGCAATGGAATGGAGCCAGGGCTGGGCACAGCGAGGGTCACGGTGTGAAAAAGCTGTCAGTGGTTGATTGACGCAAGGAATGACGATTTTGGCGATTAATGATGCGCTGCCTGAAAGCGCCCACTTCCTCCACAAGTCCCAAGAGCCCCATCTCCCTGTCGCAGTCCGGGTGTTCCAGGTAGTTGAGAACGAACTCTGTGTGTTGCCGGAGCGCGCTTACCTTGGGGATGGCTGGAGTGTGTCACGCTCAGAGGAGTCTGCATCATCGTCGCCGTCCTCGTTGGAATCTTCAGGCTGGGTACTGACACCTGCAACTGAAGATGCGATCTTGATATCAGACATGGTGTGATACCCAGGATCGCCCTTGTCGTCATCCAACCACTCATGCACTTCGTCCACATCAACATCGTCGCCATGCGCATGTAGACGTGCATGGAAGTCATCCACGTCAAAACCTAGGAAATCGTGCTCCACATCCGTTCCGAGAAGCAGACGAGACCAACCATTTTCTAGAGTCTTGACAGGGACTTCCTTCCATGCATTGGCCCAGTTGTAGATTGCAGACTTGATGTTGTAGCGGCGAAGTTTTTTCAAAGTCCGCTGGCCTCGCATGTCCCGTCCCTCCCTGCTCTCATCCTTGTCCTCGAGAACAACCATCACCTCGTCCAGGAACTTCCGTCAGTACAGCCTTTTCATTGCCACGATCACTCCTTGGTCCATTGGTTGGATGAGAGCAGTCGTATTAGGTGGCAGAAACATGCATCTAATGCGCCCATTCTCAGCTACCAAGTCCTTGTAGCACAGGTGAGCAGGTGCATTGTCGAGGAGAAGGAGGGCCTTTACCTTGTCGTGTGGGATTCCCAGTTTCTCCGTCTGGTAATGGATGACCTCTTTGACGAAGTGGCAGTGGAACCAGTCGTTGAAGATATGGGCAGTGAACCATGCCTTCAAAGAATGGTACCAAACAACAGGAAGGACATCCATCACCCCACGAAGACATCGAGGCTGCTTTGCATGGCCAACAATAACGGGCTTAAGCCAGTGCATGCTGTTAGCATTGGCACAACACAAAGCAGATATCCATTGCTTGGAGAGCTTGCGGCCAGGTACACGCTTCTCCGTCTTCTAGGCTAGAGTGTTCGTTGGCAAAGAGCGATAGAATAAACCAGTTTCGTCAGCGTTGTGGACTGGACTGATAGTGAGGCCCTCCCTGTCGATCAAGCGCTTCACCTTGTGCCGAAACTCCTTTACTCCATCCTCGTTGGCATCCAAAGCTTCGCCATGGGCCTTACAGTTGGTAAGGCCATGTCGTAACTTGAACGTGAAGAGCCAACCCTCGGATGCCTTGAAGTCTGGGGCGTTGTGAAGCCTTGCGAACTTCTCAGCAGCAGCCTTCAGCTCCATGCCACGCACCAGCACGCCAACAGCACGTTGCTGTTGATACCAAATCAACGTGGAGCGGTCGACTTCTGCATACTGGGGAGTAAACATCATCTTCCTCTCCACGTTGCATTTGCTTTTCGACGAGAAGTCAGCCGTGTACTGCATGAGTTTGTTGTGGGATCTCTGATATCAAACAAAGTAGATTGGGCCAGGTTGAATTCACGAAGGATGCGTGAAGTTGACCATCCCGCGTCCACCTTGTCCAATATCTCCCTCTTCTTCTCCAGAATCAAAACCACTCTCTTCCTCTTCTCAGGCGGCGGGGCCATCATCACACACACTAACAAGAGGCAGGAGAGCAGCTGCAGAGCCTGCTGCAGGTAGGGCACCACCACAAAAGCGTGCACTTGGGCGGCCATGATCACGAGCGTGCACTCACAACAAGAGACGGGTGGTAAGTGGGGAGGATGCAGGGGTGCTCTAGTGGACGGCAGCGGAACTACGCACCAAAACACAGCTGGTCCACGCCACGCGCGCCGAGTTTAAATTACGGGGGGAAAAAAGTCAGATTTTTTTCGAATTTTTTGTTATTTTTGGCCCATTTCGGAAATATTAGATCCCGGTACCAAAATATCCGGTAAGTGGAGATGTCCGTAAAGTGGGCGTCTGGATAGTACTGGGATTATTGTATATATATATACAGTATACAGTGGAACCTCGGTCCTCGAACGTCTCACATGTCGAACAAATCGGACCTCGACCAAAAAATTCAAGAAATTTTTGCTCCAGAGGTCGACCAAAATATCGGACCTCGACCAACCTGAACGTAGCCAAACGAAGGGAAGCTGGCCGACTGACAGTCACGCGTCCACCTTTGTTGTTTGTCAACGTGGTCGTCCTGCTGTGCTTCACATTTTTCTTGATTCAGTGCAGTATTAGCCCCTAATAATGGCTCCAAAGAAAGCAAGTTCATTCAGTACGGCTACTGGCAGTGAAAAGAGGAAAGTAGTGCCGAAAATAATTGAAGAAGTGGAAAAATTATTGCTTATCTTCATCAGTGAGAAACAGTTAGCAGGAGACAGTGTTAGTGAGTATATAATTTGTGAAAAGGCAAGAGAAATAAACAGTCATCTCGTAAAGGAAAGCACTGGTACCAGTGCTTAAACTTAAATAGGTAAGCATCTGGGGTCTTGGAACGGATTAAAATGATTTACATTATTTCTTATGGGGAAAATTAGTTCGGTCCTCGACCAATTCGGTCCTGGAACAGCCTTCCAGAACGGATTGTGTTCGAGGACCGAGGTTCTACTGTGTGTATATATATATATATATATACTGTATATATATATATATATATATATATATATATATATATATATATAGAATATGTATATATATACAGTACTGTATTTCTTCATTTTTCGCGGGTTGGATGTTCCACCAAAACCTCGCAAACAATGAAATGTCAAAGTATGAAGTTAAGTATCAATGAAAAAAACAGAAGAGTGTTCTGGTGGACATGTACCTACCCTATCAGAAAGTACAGTACTATAACACCAAACAGGCCTTACCCAAATGAAGAGTGTTTACTAGTGCTAAAACATCATAACACAATAAACATGTACCTGAAAAGACATTAAAACTGTTATAAAGAGCTGGAACACCAAAAATCCTTACCAGAAATAAAGTGAAGACTGGCTTGAGTGGCAGGTGAGGGTGTGTTAAGGGTGGATGAGCTAGTTCCTGATGTCACTAACCAAGGAAAAACTACCACTTTTCACCAGATTATTTAATTTTCGACATCAGAGTTGGTCAACTAAACCCTGGTCATTTTATGTGCCCTCTTTGTCACTAAAAGGAAGGGAGAAATTATAATAACATTATTTTACTCTTTGCTACAAGGAAGAGAGGCTGGAATATAGTCAGATAGAATAAAAAATTGGTGGCCTGAGTTTACCATCTCTGTATTGAGACGGTTATTATTCTTTCCTTCCTTAAATATCGATTAGCTTTATTTTACATCCATTTCATGTATTTGTCCATCGAAACAAAAATAAACAGTGTTACGAGAAACATGTAACGATTCTTCATCTGAAATAGTAGCACAATACTGCTGAAGATCATACGTTACAATCATAAACAATAACAAACTCATGTATGTCTACAGCCCTGCTGGAGCTGCTGTATAAAAAACATGGAAATCCATTGCATAGAAAAATGGACAGTGCCTAGACTGAGCATCGGTACGCATCATCTGCTGAGTGTCGGCTGCCGGCTGGGAGCGTCAAAGTGTGGGGAAACTAGTGAATTGTGAAAGAACTCGGAAACTTTTTTCTAGTGCGAAAAACAAGGCTTGAAAGTAAAATGCGTCAAAATATGAGGAAATACTGTATAATAGGTATGTGTGTATATACATGTACAGGTAACTCGCACGGAACACGTGGGTTTCGTTCCTACCGTGCCGTGTTAGGTGCGAAATCGCGTATATTTAAACTACTCCGTATTTTGCTCCCTAGACCCCCCAAATGTGTTGTTTTGCTGTTATCTGTCACTGGTAATCACTAGAAAGCACTTTAAGTGGTTAGAAGGTTTATTTAATGTTATAACTCACAAATACAGTACTCCACAGCAAAACTTCAACACACAAATACTGTACGTAAACACAAGGAAACATTCCGACGCCGATCATAGGTAATCATATAAATCAGGTTAACTGGTACCAGTGCTTTAACTTACAAGCACATACCAGAACAGCACATATTTAACTTAGAAATGCAGTGCTGTGATATCGAATGACTTCAGTACATAATCTGTTAGGAATGGCTGGAAAAAAAAAATGTTATGAATACATTTTCACCTTTTTGATATATGTTTATGGTAGTTTCGAGTTATTTTTTACGTTATCGTTGTGCCCATGCTTGGAAAAGGGAGCGAAAGAGTTGAATTTCAGTCCTAAATGAGAAAACTGCACGTCCTCCAAGGCTAGACTCTGCCACGGGAGAATAAAGTGGAGGGTCAGTCCGATTAGCAATAGGGAAGTTGTGTCACAACTTCCAGCTCCCACACCACGAGTATGGCTAAAAATAGAATCATAATGCAGTTTCAGAACTAACAGTAAGGCTAATTATTACGAATACAGATACAAAGCAGAAATAAATACGTTTACAGACGGGGAAAACGTACTTCTTCCGTCATAACATGTTCATCTTTCTCTATCATTTTACCTTGTTATTTTCGCAATATATATTGCTGTCTCGTAAACAGGGTGGTTGTTTGTGTTTTGCAAGGGAGGAAAAAGATTGTATTTTCTGTCTGGGTCGAGATAATGGGTGTAACTATGTGTGGTTAGGCATGGCCACGAGCGAAAAAATCGTACATCCACTCATCACGATATCAGGTGGTGAACTGACAGATGACACATGAGAGGGTGAAGTCAAGGTCAGTCTCATGTCCCAGATTTTCGTTCACTTCCCGAAAGTTTTCAGTTTTCTACAATTTGCATTGCATCAAATGATCCAAACCATTACAGCAAACCTGAGCAAATAGGTAAAGATACCAAGACAAAAATGTATTTTTCTCTTATTATAAGTCTTTAACGAACAAACTAAAAAGGCAATATTCCGACGCCGATCATGGGTAATCATATAAATCAGGTTAACTGGTTACAAGGCTTTATTTAATGCTTTAATTGCTTACAAGTACATACCAGAACAGTAAATATTTAACTTACAAATACAGTACTGTAGAAAAGCAGTACAGTAAGAGTTTAACGAACAAACAAAAAAGGCAATATTCCGACGCCGATCATGGGTAATCATATAATTCGGGTTAACTGGTTACAAGGCTTTATTTAATGATTTAACTTTATTTAAGTGCTTACAAGTACAGTACATATGAGAACAGTAAATATTTAACTTACAAATACTGTACAGTACTGTGGAAAAAACGAACAAATAAAAAAGGCAATATTCTGACGCCTGTCAGGTTAACTGGTTATAAGACTTTATTTCTTGCTTTAACGTTATTTAATAATACTTTAAGTTGCACATAAACTTACCAGAACAGTACAGTACTCTAAATATTTAACTTACAAATACTGTGCTACTGTACTTGGGAATGTCTCACTCACTGAATAATTTTCCGCCTAGATCGTCACGTAATCAAAACAAACCGCGCGCTGCGGTGACGTTCGAGGATTTGATCTTTCAAAGGCCTCTCCTGCGTTAATTTGTAGTTTTCATGATGGTTTTTTAATCTTACGTTGTCTTATATGTATCCCAGCCCTTACCGTGTATAATTGCGAGCGGTGATGTTCGAGGATTTCATCTTTCAAAGGCCTCTCCTGCGTTAATTTGTAGTTTTCATGATGGTTTTTTAATCTTACGTTGTCTTATATGTATCCCAGCCCTTACCGTGTATAATTGCGAGCGGTGATGTTCGAGGATTTGATCTTTCAAAGGCCTCTCCTGCATTAATTTGTAGTTTTCAGGATGGTTTTTTAATCTTACGTTGTCTTATATGTATCCCAGCCCTTACCGTGTATAATTGCGAGCGCGTTCCATGAGATCGTGTTCCGTGCGAGTTACCTGTATATATACTGTATGTATGTATGTATATATATATATATATATATATATATATATATATATATATATATATATATTATATACACTCAGTCCCCTGCTATCGCACCTAATTGGTCACAGCAAACGCGCGTGATAGCTGAATTCGCGATAGCTGAACTGGGAAAATTTCTAATTGGTTTTTCGGTGCCCCATTTTTTTTAACTTTTAACCACTTTATGCCTGTGATTTCCTGCCAGTCTCTCCTCCAACATGAAATAAAGCATTATTATATTAATGATAACAGTATAATGAATAAATAATCAGCATAAATGGCCATCAAACTTTTATAAGGATTAAGGCTTGGGTGGTTTGATGGGTTCCGAGGCTTGGGAGTGGCTTAATTGCCGCCAGATCTCTTTAGCTGTCTCCATGATTTCTTAGTGTCCACAGCTAAAGGGGGTATCACACGGTACATCATATCAGGAACATCCGAGGAAGATTTAAGTGGAACAAAACTAGCATGCTATTACACACCTTCCTCTCCTCATATTGTTGTCAGAGCCCCGTCTCAGTTGTAAACATGTGATTACTTTATCGACATCACAGTTTTCTCGGCATAGGAAATATTAACTCTTTGTAAGGGTTTCAAAACGATTGATATTTATTCTAAAGTAATCCCTCTAATATCCGAACGCCCAATATCCGAACATCCCCACTAACCGGACATAATCCTCCTGGGATCCAATATTCCCAAAATGGGCCAAAAACTGCAAAAAATTCGAAAAATATTTGACTTTTTTTTCCCTCCCGTAATTTGAAATTCCCGCCTGGCGCCGAACAGCTGTTACACCATGGTCCCTTCACCCCTTCCTTCCTCCCTCTCCCCCCTCCCCTGTCAGGGTTGCCATTTGTTATTTTTCATTACCAAGTGTGGGCCAATTTGGTAATGAAAAATTCGTTTGGTAATGAATCAGAATAATGCATTACCAAATGGATTTTTCACATGTATGAGGATACACAGGATGGAGATGGTCGATTGTTTGCTCTCTCTTATTAATCTGCTACCCTACATAGTGTGAAAATAATCAACATGGTGTTAATTATAAGGAGAGTGATTACATGTATTTCCACTTGTATATATAATTAGTGAAGATTAAATGCTAGCTTTACGAATTTGGTAATGAAAAGTTAAATTTGGTAATGAAAGTTTAGGAGATTGGTAATGTGGCCGTTGCGATCTGGCAACTCTGTTACCCCACCAACATCAACAGTCAGAGTCTAACTCCGATCGAGAGCAGATGCTCATAGCAGTGCAAGCCACAGGTGCTTGTTTTTTGAGAATAAACAGTGAATAAATTGTAATACCTCGCCACCAGAACACACAGGAATTTACAGTGTTGTGCAGTGTTAAGAAATTAGAATTTAGAGTGCAGAGGATTAACTGTGGACTGCAAACTGGCGGTTCAAACCAGTCCAAGAGCAAGGGACTTGTAAGTACCCAGAATGTTTAATATTGTATAAACTCACCTCTATAACCTCATTTTATGGTTCTTTTGCATTTATTTCAGTCTTTTATGTCCCTTATTGGTGTGATATAGGTCTTAAATAGGTGCAATGCATGTCCAGAGGGAGTAGTATAGGTGTTTTTCTGAGTTAGGGTCCATAAGTACAAGTCCATAAGCTGGGGCCCAATATCCGAACAGGACCACTATCCAGACCTGCCTATGGCTCTATTACGTCGGATATTGGAGGGATTACTGTACAGTATTAATAAGTATTCAGTGTTAGGCTAAATTTCAATG